>NW_023606884.1:0-60001 GCF_013339745.2 Dermacentor silvarum | reverse complement strand
TATATGAACAGTTCCAGATTCGTAGATAAGGCGCTGATATATAAGTTGAACAACAATTTTTAGCAGAGCAGGCACCAAGCCGACCGAAGAACGTAAACACGCATTGTTGCAGGGGCGTAGCCAGGGGGGGGGGGGTTCAACCCCGCTCCCCCCCCGAAAGTTTTTGCGCACCCCCCCCCCCCCCCCCACTAACCCACCCTTTGTTCTCGTCGCTTCGCACTGACATAAGTCATGAAAACGGTGCTACTATCGCAATTTCATTCCTGGGCGCTTCCGTATGGGTTGGTAATTTACAGCGAATCATGTCTGCATATGGAAAAAGCTGTCACGGTGTTTGTCAAGGCTTTGACACTCTGTGAAGTTTTGGGCGAGAATGTGGCGGCCGCATTCTGAAGCAACAAATGCGCAACAAATGAAGCAACAAATGGGGCAGCCGCATTTTAGAAGATGGCGAAAACGCTCGAGGCCCGTTGACTTAGATTTAGGTGCACGTTAAAGACCCCAGGTGGTCGAAATCTCCGGTATACATTTCCACCGCTTCCCTTCAGGTGCCGGTTAGGCCGCGCTCATCTGCGCGAGAAACGTCTCTTGTTTGCGATTGCGCCCATACGGAAGGCTGGTAATTACTGTTGTGTTGTTGAATCCCAGACCAGCAATTACGGAAGGCTGGTAGTTGCTGTTTTGTTGTGGAATCCCAAACCAGCAATGTACACACGAAGGGGTTGATGACAGCAGTGAAATTCCACCGACTCGCAACAGAATACACGAAACAGACAGCCGACAAGCATGAATTACTGCTGTGCGCAGTACAGCGTAAGTAACTCTTGTTGCAGGCGCTGACGGTTCTCGTCGGAGTTCACGCGTACTGAGAAATTGATTATGTGCACTATGCACTGAACAAGACCGGAGTTCATTCCTTCATCACTAGTACACCAACAGTCGAGATTCTGTGAGGTACAAGGCCGCTTCATGTTTGCACCGGCGTAAGTGAAGCAGAAATGAGTTGTACGCACTACTTAAAATGCGTACACATGCCATATCTATGCTGTGCGGTGAAATATTCTGTACAACTCTGAATCTGTTGACGTAAAGGCAAATAAATGACGGCTGCACGCTCGCACACAGCGGAAGACACAGAGGCCCATGCACTTGACGCAGGAAATGCAACCCTCTCGTATGAGGGAGCAGGGCGACGAAAGCTTCGAAAAAAAAAGCCTTACGCGTTTTTGCGCGTATTTAAGTTTTCTAGCGCAAAGACGCAGCGAACAAGCTATTGCTATGGGAGTAGGCATAGCCTGGTCACACGTGCATTTTCACGCGTATAGCCGTCCTTGACTTGTGAAACGCACTTCGCCCCGACGAGGGCGACGCCATCTACGCTTAACGGAAATTAACAATTAATGATGTCTTCTACGATCGCACGGGTCGTCTCAATGATGCGTTTTCGAAGACTGGTCCATTCAGTGGCGCGATGAGAGACCGTTGCTCCAAACGCCCACTGTACCTGTCGTACTTACTGTATTTACTGAGCTTAGTTTACTTTTTACTGAATTTCTTCACAAGCACACGCGAGGGGGGGGGGGGGGGGGGGGGGGTCCCATGTTTGATATACGTGTATAAAGTCTGCTTAAACTACCGATATTTATTATCGATCACGTGACGTAGAGGAAAGCAGAAGCTTCCCCCCCCCCCGGAAAAAATTTCTGGCTACGCCCCTGATTGTTGGCCCGAGTGCCGAGTACCTGTCGGCGGACTGTCTTCGTCAAGAACACGTTCCATCGTGCGCGAGCTTGGTGAAGTTTCAAGGTTTAGATTAGTAGTGCGGCAACGTCAAGCCTGCTAATTAGGGGGAAGACGATTATTCGATTCACCCGTCATTCAAATTCGACAACCGGAGTAATCGTTCAGGCTGCCTGGATATTCAGTTATAATATCCAAGTATTTGAATATCTGGACATTTGTGTCTTTCAGTGCTGGTACCGAAATTTATTTGATTAGCTTTAAGTGCATGGCGCGAATGCGACGAATTACTCCAGGCGTATATGTGAACACTGGGCGTGGGTTTGTGAGCAGCCCGCTTTCCGCTCTCGAAAGCCACGTGCAGAGTGAATGCTATCTACACCCGGACGTATTTATTGCTGTGTTTCTCTTCACATCACCACTATGACATTCATCAACTCGCCACTGCCATTGTGTGCAGCGATATGGCGTCCCCCGTCTCCATTGTTTTGGATCCCTGTGATGAAGGCACGCGCGATGAATCTAGAGCCCGAGTGAACGATTCATCTCGTTGGAACGGTATCGTGCAGATATATATCTCGTCAATTTCCTCTGAACTGGGGCACCCAGCAGAGCTTGGTGTCTGCTATCGTCGGAGGCCATCATATCTCGATCCAAGGCCTCCAATGAGTCGAGCCCATATGGCAGGGTTGCAATCCGTACCGTTATTAGAGACATTCCGAACAGCGTAGCGTCTCCAGTTGATGGAAGCTGCAGGGCCACTAGCTAGACTGAACCATCGGTGCTGCATATACTGGTTAGCGCTCAGCCCCGCGTTGTACTAAGGTGTCAGGCGAATATCTCAATGCCCCAGGGTGGACAAAATGGATGGACGGCCCAGGAGTCAAAATACCCCCCTATTATAGCACAACTTGCCAAAATGTAATAATAATCTTAGTAATAACGTGTGCAATAAAGCCTCATCTACAAGCTCGGAGCGCACGTTTTAAACTGTTGGAATACAGTAGCTTCTACCTGGAAGCTGTCAGCTACCCGGTGTCTTTTCTAAAAAAAATAAGGCGTGCATCGACGTCTAAAAATGCGGAAGTGGAGTTGTTCTTCAATCTGTATTACCCATGATGCCATGTAGTTTACCCAGTGCATTTGCTTATATATTGTCACGAGACTGCGCGCAATGGGACAAAGATGACGTTGATCTTTTGGGTGAAGAAGACGACGATTGAAGAGATTGTCTTTCCGCCATCTTGGCAGTGCTACAGCTTGCTGTATATATTTTGTAAATATATTTTCAGTTATACCGTTTCCCGTGACATTTTGGTGGAAGTTCTGGGGTACTACTCAAGACGGAACTCCGCAGCGGACGTGTCCTGGCAAGTTCCACAATGTCAACAGGCGGGAATATTGCGTCAACCGCAACACCGGCACCCCAGCCAGTGATCTTGATCCAACCCCGTGACCCAGGATCCTGTTGCAGCACCGACAACGTTGACGTTGATAACTGGATTAGGAATTACGAGCACGTCGCAACCAACAATCGGTGGGACCCGACAATGACACTCGCTAATGTCGGTTTCTACCTCAGTGGGACAGCGCGCGTCTGGTTTGACACTCACGAAATAGAGCTGACCAGCTGGGATCTATGTAAGCAGAAGCTTCGTGACCTATTTGGCAAACCAATTGGCCACCAGAGCGCCGCTTCGAAAGATCTCTCCTCAGAGGTGGTCATAGCGCTAGAAGACACGGACAAGAACGAGAGAACAGGACGAGCGCTAACTTTCAACGGAGTGTTTATTTGTTGTTTCTAGAAATAAACACTCAGTTGAAAGTTAGCGCTCGTCCTGTTCTCTCGTTCTTGTCCGTGTCTTCTAGCACTATGACCACCTCTGATGTATCTAACCAACTAGCCCAAAAAGCCATACTTGTAGATCTCTCCTGTCGCGCCTAACCTCGCATCGAGTCGTACGTGTCGTACATCCTTGACGTTATCGCCCTTTGCCGCCGAGTTGAAGCCACCATGACCGAGGCGGACAAAGTAAGTCACGCCCTGAAAGGCATTGCTGATGATGCTTTCAACTTGCTGATCTTTAAGGACTGCTCGGCCGTTGAAGACATTATCAAGGAATACCGGCGTTTTGAAGCACTGAAGAGTCGCCGCATCGCCCAACAATTCATGCGGCTTCCAAACACGGACGCTACATTGTCCTGCGCGGACGTTCAGCCGACCAATCAGCAACCGACCACCGATAGCCTTGTCCGCATCGTGCGTCGTGAAATTGAGGCGGCGTCGCCACCTTCCTATTTCGCACGCCCTTCCGACGATCCCCGACCGACAGTCTCTTTAATACAAGCCGTCGTGAGGGAAGAGCTGGCTAACGCAAGACTCTAGCCTGTTGCATCCCTGCCTCACCCTCGGGTCAGTTCTATTCTTCCACCCTACAGAAATACAGCAACGTTGCCCGCTATCGTGATCCGGCCCAGTGGAGAACCCAGGACCATAAGCCGATATGTTTTCATTGCCACGGCGTTGGACATATTTCCCACCACTGCCGGTATCGCCAACCTTCCTCCCCTCGCTCATGTTTTGACATTCGCCGCGACGACAATCGGTCCCTGCAGTTTACTGCTCGTAACAACTCACCGCTCCGAGACGCTCCTGTACCAACCCGCAGCTCCAGCCGTTCACCTTCTCCGCACGATCGTCGTTCCCGGTCCCCTCTGCCCCGCCGCTATTCATCGTCGCACCCCTCTGGCCTCTCTTCCCAGGAAAGCTGAGCAATGCAGCTCCCGGAGGTGACGCTGCATTGGTCCCACGACCTGCAAAGCCTCTTTTAACCTTGCCCGCGCACGAGAACCAACTAGAAGTGGATGGCCTACCCGCCACTGCCCATATCCACACCGGTGCACATATTTGTATCATGAGCGCTGATTTCCGTGAACGCTTACACAAAGCCCTAACACCTCCACAGTCCCGCACTGTGCGTGTCGCTGACGGCGGAACTCCGTCCGTGCTTGGAATGTGCACCACACGCGTGAGCGTCGCTGGCCGCCACACTTCCGTGTTGTTTCATGTTCTCCATTGCTCTCATGACGTAATCCTTGGACTCGATTTCTTGACTGACCACTCCGCTGTAATTTACTGCTCGGCCGGTGTCGTTGAAATTGACTTCCCTGCTTCACTAGACGCTCCTGACGTAGTCCAGAGCTAGCTCTCTTGTGCCGAGTTTGGTCGTTTGCCGCCCCGAGCACTCACCTGTATTGTAGCTGTAACTTGCCCCAGTGTACCGGATGGTGACTATGTGGTTACTCCGCCTACAAGTGTCCTTTTGTCGCACAACATTTCCTTTCCCCACACTGTTGTGACTGTTGCGACCAACCAGACTTGCTTGCCCATCTAACTTCGGACTCTGTCCTCAAGTTCTTCCCCAAGGCATAGTTTTGGCCACCCTGTCACCATGAGATGAGTGCCAGATTTCATCACTGTCACCTGATCCTACGTCAACAATTTTGTCCGCCGACGCGCCCACTTCACCGTCGGTACAGAGCGCTATCACAAAGATGATTGCCCCGGACCTCCTGCCATCCCAAGTAGACGGCCTCCGTCATTTGCTCGTCACGTACTCCGACATCTTGGACTTTGACGGGCGTTCCTTAGGTCAAACCTCTCTCGTCAAACATCGTATACATACTGGCGATGCGCCTCCGATTCACCGGCGACCTTATCGCGTGTCAGCATCCGAGCGCCAAGTTATTCAACAAGAGGTTGACAAGATGCTTTCAAAGGGCATTATTGAGCCGTCCGCGAGTTCATGGCTTCCCCGGTTGTCTTAGTTAAAAAGAAAGACAACAGTTGGCGATTTTGCGTTGGTTATCGGCATCTCAATGAGATCACCAAGAAGGATGCATATCCTCTTCCACGAATTGATGACGCTCTGGATTGCCTTCATGGCGCGACCTATTTTTCATCCATCGACCTGCGCTCTGGTTACTGGCAGGTCGCCGTGGACGACAGGGACCGTGAAAAGACAGCATTTGTTACAGCTGATGGCCTCTATCCGTTCAAAGTTATGCCATTTGGTTTGTGTAATGCCCCGGCCACATTTGAGCGAATGATGGACACGCTGTTGCACAGCTTTAAATGGTCTATCTGCCTGTGCCACCTGGACGACGTGATCGTGTTCTCCCCGACATTTGCCACACACCTCACACGTCTTTCATCCATCCTGTCGGTGTTTCGTGCGGCTGGGCTACAACCTAATTCTGCGAAATGCCACTTCGGTCGCCGCCAAATTACCATCCTCGGGCATCTCGTCGATTCAACTGGCGTCCGTCCCGACCCCACCAAGGTTCGTGCTGTCATCGAGTTCCCTGTACCAACTTGTGCCCAGGATGTTCGGAGCTTTGTGGGCTTGTGGTCGTATTTCCGCCGATTTGTCAGAAATTTTGCAGACATAGCTCGTCTACTAACCGATCTTCTCAGGAAAGACGCTCCGTTTTCGTGAGGTTTCGCTCAAGCCACAGCCTTTTCACACCTTATTACGCTACTCACTACCCCGCCGATTCTCGCCCACTTTGATCCCAATGCTCCAACTGAAGTACGCGCAGACGCGAGTGGCTATGGCATTGGTGCTGTTTTAGCCCAAGGCCAACGTGGTTGTGATCGAGTTATTGCATACGCCAGCCGGCTTCTTTCCTCTGCCGAGCGCAATTATACCATTACCGAGCGTGAGTGCCTCGCTCTTGTTTGGGCAGTTGGCAAATTTCGCCCCTACTTATACGGGTGGCATTATACTGTTACCACTGACCACCACGCTCTGTGCTGGCTTTCGACCCTCAAGGACCCCACTGGGCGTCTAGGTCGCTGGGCTCTACGTATACAAGAATTCACGTACACTGTGGTCTACAAGTCTGGCCGACTACACCAGGATGCCGACTGCTTGTGTCGGCACCCCGTTGATGCACCCGAAGCTACCACGGAGGATATACCACCTGGCCTTTTCTGGCTCTCCGCTTTCAGCCACATTGGTGACGAGCAACGGCGGGACACGTCTCTAAGTGATCTCATCAACGGCCTGCAGTCTGGCTCGGCGGACCGGTCACTTCGCCTGTTTGTCTTTGTAAATGGCACAGTATATCGCCGTAACATGCACCCCGCGGGACCGGAACTACTACTCGTCGTTCCCGCACACCTTCTGGCGACCGTACTCGAGCAACTGTATGATATCCCAACAGCCGGCCACCTTGGTGTTTCCAGGACGTATGACCGTGTACGGCGGCGCTTTTTCTGGCCCGGTCTCTACCGTTCTGTTCAACGTTATGTCGCTGCCTGCGCGTCGTGCCAACGCCGGAAAAGGCCATCTCGTCCTCCAGCTGGACTCCTCCAGCCTATTGACATACCCGCTGACCCATTTTTTCGCATTGGCCTCGACCTTCTCGGCCCCTTCCCTCTCTCCACCCCTGGCAATAAATGGATTGCCGTTGCTACGGATTATGCGACCCGTTATGCTATCACAAGACCTCTCAAGACTTGTTGCGCTACAGACGTCGCAGACTTCTTGATGCAAGACGTGATTTTACGTCACGGCGCTCCTCGTCAGTTTCTTACCGACCGGGGTCGTTACTTCTTATCTAAAGTCATTGAAGACTTACTTGGTTCTTGTGCCACCAAACACAAACTTACGACTGTGTACCACCCCCAAACGAACGGTCTTACTGAACGTCTGAATCGCACTATCACTGGTATGCTCTCGATGTATGTTTCGTCTGATCACCATGACTGGGACACTGCGCTACCTTATGTCACCTTTGCCTATAACTCCTCACGCCATTACACCGCCGGCTACTCCTCCTTCTATCTTCTATACGGACGAGAACCAACGCTCCCTTTCGACACACTTATTTCGACCCCTGACGCACTGCCTACTGAATAGGCGCGCGACGCCATTGCTACAGTGGAAAAGGCACGTCACATTGCCCGTCTTCACGTCTCTGCGTCGCAGTCACGGCAAAAGTTGTTGTACGAAGCCCACCACCGGGACGCCCACTTCAGTGCGGCTGATCTTGTCCTTGTCTGGTCCCCGTCTCGGCGCGTTGGCCTTTCTGAAAAACTACTTTAGAGATACTCTGGCCCCTATCGCGTCCTGCGACAATTGACAGATGTCACTTATGAAATAGCCCCACTCGATCCTACCACGTCTTCTCCTTCCTCAGACGTCGTGCACGTGGCCCGCCTCAAGCCATACCTCGCGCCAACCACCCTGTCTTAGGCGCCGGGTTAATGTTACGAGACTGCGCGCAATGGGACAAAGATGACGTTGACCATTTGGGTGAAGAAGACGACGGTTGAAGAGATTGTTTTTCCGCCATCTTGACAGTGCTACAGCTCGCTGTATATATTTTGTAAATATATTTTCAGTTATACCGTTTCCCGTGACAATATTAATCACATCTTGTTGCGGCTCGAGGTGGCGCTTATGCCAGGAATCCAAACGGCACCGGGCTACGTCCGGTAGTAGGAGTGAAAGGTGTATTCCACATTATTCACACCGCCTCCAATACGGAAGCCTACTCCGTGCAGGAGGGGCATCTTCGTGTTCACGTCGGGACACGTGAGCTCCACCCCCGCCTATGAGGCAAACACGTCACCATCTGGGAAAATCAAGTGGCCGCTGTTCTCACGGTAGCCTTCGACGTTGGCCCCAGTTGCGGCTCGAGGTGGCGTTTGGGCCATGGAATCCACCAGCCCCATCGATGAATACATCCGATAGTAGGAAAAGGAAACTGATTTAATTTACATTATGTACACTGGCCCCTGGTACGGAAGCCCACTCATCAGGAGTATATTCAACGTCTCATTTCGCATCAGGTCACGTCAACTAGAGCACCGCACGGGCCGGATTTTTCGGCCCGAGCCCGGCCCGGGCCCGCTTTACAAGGCCCGAGCCCAGCCCGGGCCCGTAATACAAAGCCCGAGCCCGGCCCGGGCCCGGGCATACATGACCGAGACCAGCCCGGGCCCGGCCCGGGCCCGTTGTTCCAAGCCCGGGCCCGACCCAGGCCCGTACTACTGAGCCCGGGCCCGGCCCGGGCCCGCGCTTTCATTACTAAGCTTAGCTAGGGCCCGCGTGTGCATGACCAGGCGCGGCCTGTAAGAGAAAAAAAATCTTTTTTTACTTACAGATTGTACCGTATCTTTCAGCCTCACGTTCTCGAGGTTTAATCAGCTGCAGTATATAAGCAATAAAAGGCCGAAATCTTTGTTTCTCTCACGGGAACATTAGTAATCCTGCCCATTGCCTGTGCTGGTATTTTTTCCGCTGGTGCGCATGCACTTACCTTGATTTGTACGATATGGTTCTATGATGTCATTTAGTATGCAAATATACAGGGTATTTCATTTTAGCTGAAACAAATTTTTAAAGATTGCCTGTTGCAGATTGCACAATTATATAATAATCCTTGATCTAAACTACTCGATGAGGCGATCATTACTTCCACGGGCAAACAAAACGCCTAATTGAAGAATTAACATAATTACGCTAATTAACTTTTTCATTGTTTTACGGCACATCTTTCAATCTACGAATTATAGCCGCTGAGTTCGCAGGCGTATCCACTTTGAACGAATTCTCAGGACTGAACCAGTTTCGAGATAATAATTTTCAAAGTGTCCGACGACATCAATCAAATCAAATCAATTTATTCTCCAATTTACATGCTGGATGGTCATTTTGGACTAAAAGCTACATACGTAGCTTGACGTGACCCAAAACACCAGGCAAGGAATAGTACCTGCACACATGTACAATAATTCACATATATTTCCAGCTGTCGCTGGAATTCCTCACGGACGAAATAGCTATGAACGGAAAAACGGAGAATATTTCCGTCACGGTGGTAGTGGTGGTAAAAACTTTATTGAGTGATGACAGGAGAGAGTTGGGGACGGCTTTAAGGGCCGGCCTCTCACAAAATCTAGGAGGGGTCCCTAGTCCGGAACCCCTGTGGCTTCTGCTGCAGCACGCGCTCGGGCCACTAGGGCGCGTTGATTCTCCAGGGTCGAGCAGCCGAGCAGGGCAGCCTCCCAGCTGTCTCGGGTAGGGGGGAATGGGAAGGGGTGTGCCGGGACCGCCCGGTTTGATCTGCAGGGCCACACCATGTGAAAGGGGTCCGCGAACGGATGGTCACACTGTGGGCAGGCCCCGGAGAATGCCGGGTTAAAGTATCTGAGTATGGCCGGGCACAATAGCTTGTTGGTGTAGAGACGGAGGAGCCAGCGCTCGTCCGCCTTGTTTAGGCCCGATGCCGGTGGTGGGAATCTGAGCCTGTGCGATTTGTACAGGGCCGTGATTTGTTTTAAGGATGTAGTCGGATTTGGTGCTGGAACATCAGGCGATGGAGGGTGAGGCGGATCCCGGTAATTTAGTGCGCGGGCTGAGACCTCGGCAGCCTAGTTTCCACCTAGCCCTGTATGGCAAGGGGTCCAGATGATTGTACGCGGTTTGGGGTGACCTAGATAGTAGCATCGTTTAAGAATTTGAGCTGCGCGTTCACTGATGCAACCCCGGATGAGATTTTGGCACGCACTCCGCGAGTCGGTAATGATGATCCGAGATGCGGGGTCCGCTGCGGCGAGTGCTATGGCGACTTCTTCCGCGTGTGTGATGTCGGGTGCTCGTAAGGTGAGCCCTTGAATAGGTACGTTTTGGTGAACAACAGCGGCCGTATACCACCCGCCGTGATGCGGGCCGGATGCGTCCGTGTAGAAGACCCCCGTGCGTGAGCCATAGCGTTGCTGTAGGGCGTTAGCCCTTGCTATACGCCTACCGTGGGTCCCCTTAGTCATATTTTGGGGCAGAGGCGGAATGATCAGGGCACCACGCCAGTCCTCAGGTGTCGTGGTCCGCTCTTCTACCGTGTAGGTGTAGATGTGTAAACGGTGTAGGAGGTCTCTCCCAGCCTGCGACGTGCCAAGTCGCAGGTACTGGTTGTTGAGATAAGCCTCTTTAAGTTCCCCGTATGTGTTTGTCATGCCCAGGTCTGCGAGAAGTTGGTTAGATGTCGAGATGGGGAGGTCAAGGGCACGTTTGTATATTTTGCGGAGTATGCAGTCGAGTGTATTCTCGTCGCATTTACGCAGACGCAGGTAGGGGGTCGAATATAGGATCCGGCTGGTCACGAATGCGTTGGCGAGGCGCAGAGAATACCTGCTTCGGAGGCCTCCCCGTTTATTCGAAACCCGGCGGACCATACGGCCCACCTGATCCCCTACCGTACGCAGTTTACGCAGGGTGGTGTCGATCTTGCGGTGTGTGTGGATGAAGAGCCCAAGGACTCTGATTTCATCACGTTCCGGGATAGGCCCGGTACGCAGGGAAAGTTCGATTTGTGTGGTGTCCTTTGGTTTGAGGCGAAGATTCACGTATTCCGATTTGGCAGGTGAGCATTCGAGACCGCTGCGACGGGCGCAGTCATCCCCTACCGACGCTGCTTGTTGCAGGCACGTCTCGATGCTGCCAAGAGATCCCTGGGTTGCCCATAGCGTGATGTCATAAGCGTACAGAGCGTGCTGCACGCCTGGGACGGCGAGTTGAGAGAATTGGGAAAAGTTTTAACAGAATGCATTTTGAACAACACTACAATAGCAATCATCATCATCATCGTGATCATCAGCCTATATACAATATACAATAGCAATACCAGCTATACAAAACAACGCAGCACCAGCTATACAAGATAGCATGAGACTGAATTTAACAAGATTAACATTTGCCAAGAAAACGAAACAGATCGTACATTATACACTCAGAGCCATGCACAAAGGCAGAATAATAATCACATCAGATACATTACAAGCTACCAACGTATGAGGTGAGTTCTTTCTTACTGAAATTGTCGACATTTTTGTATTTGTTCAAAGTGAATGGTAGGTTATGTATTAACGACTGATGCTTATAGAGTGTTCTGAAGTATGGAATTGACCATATCTCAGGATTTCTTGTGTTCGCATTAATGCGACGACGCTTTAAGGAGGATAATTGTTTTATGTAGTTCCAAGCTAATTCTGACATGGATGGCCTAATGGATGGTCAAAACGCCTAATTGAATATTTAACATAATTACGCTAATTAACTTTTTAATTATTTATTTTACGGCACATCTTTCAATCTACGAATTATAGCCGCTGAGTTCGCAAGGCGTATCCTCTTGGATCGAATTCTCAGGACTGAACCAGCTTCGAGATATTAATTTTCAGTGTCCGACGAAATGAACGGGCGTTCCAGTTCACTTTTTGAGGAAAACGCTGTTTTATGCATTGAAGCACAAAAGTAACTGGCCTAAAAAATAAAAAAAATGCAATAGCGCTAAAATAATGCAATAGTATCGACACTGGTAATAGTGCAATCGCAAAAGCGGTAACATGGAAATGGTTTGAGGAGTGGTTATTTGTATAATTTATGTTTCCTTACGCGGAAACAATGTTTGTTTTTGTGGAAACACTGCACTGCCAGCGCAATGCTAAAGAGACAGCGGAGCTGATGGGCACCTATAGTCGGGTACAACTTTAGAAGACAGGAGGAGGCCCCGCCCAGTTGACCGAAGCGCAGCAGCCAATTCCTCCGCGACTAAAGAAATAGTCCCGCTCAAAAAATTGTGACTGCTTCTAAAACGCGTATTTGTCGCTATAATTAAGATTTGTGTATCTTGACGAGTGGTTTGGTAAAACTATCATGATGGAAATGCTACCGCACATGCCGGATCGCGAGAGAAAAATAACTCCATGCCTTCTACAACGCTGTGCGTCGTCTGCTACGGAGCAAAATCGACGGCACCGGGCGTAGCAGTCGCTGGCTTAATAGCATAAGATTCATATATACTTTTTGTGTGTTTGCACAACCTTATTTTTTAATGTGTTGGGCTTATTTTTAATTAATACATTTTTTCTTTTTTTTCGCGGTTGCGAACCTGCGATCTCGTGAGTTCGCGCGCGGCATTCCGTGCCAGTTTTCGGCCATGGAGCCCAGCGAGGTGACATCGGAACGCAATCCTTTGTTGCCGAACGAGCCTTGTGTCGCCTCGATGACCACACCACCAAGGAGTTTCGCCCTAAGGGCGAAGCAATGAATGCGATAGCAAAACAGCAATGTCATACGAAGTAAGGTGAGCGGCTTTGGTAGCAATATGAATTGTAGTAAACATGAGCTGATTAAGTAAGCAGGTGTGCTGCGGCGTAAGTAGACCGACATGAAGAGAGACTCGATGACCACGAGAAGGCGCGTGTGAAACGGTGGTGTTGATGAGAAGCGCTGCCCGTGGGCAGCGCGTGCGAAGGGACACACCTGTAACGCTACACTGCCGATCCGGGCAGCATTGCATGTGTAGCGTGCTTTGGAAAATGTGGCCCGACTATTACTAACTGTGGTGTGAGCGCGCACAAACAAACATGAATAGATTACACTGAATGACTGCAGACAACGACTGGCAAAACGCTGGCAGCAAGCGCATATATACGCCGCAGCAGCGGGCGAAGGTACGTGCGGTCTATCGCTTCAACGGAAACTGAGCGGCGAATGCACGGCGCAGAAAGGTCAGAGCCGTGTGGAGATAAGAGACGGTGCGGACGAGCGACGAGCGCGGTTGTTGGCAGCGTAGAAGTGCCCCCCCCCCCCGCGCTCCCTCCGGCGCTGGCTTCCCGCTTCCTTGCTTGCGCGTGGAAGAGACAAGAGACTGTGCGGACGAGCGACGAGCGCGGTTGTTGGCAGAGAAGTGCCCCCCCCCCCCCCCCTGCTCCCTCCGGCGCTGGCTTTCCGCTTCCTTGCTTGCGCGTGGGAGATAGCGCGCGTCCCCGCACGCTTCCGCTCGGGCATACGGCGCGCGGCGAAGATTTTATCTATAGGGAACCTCACGGCGACGGCGACGGCAGACATCCGGTAGAAGTGTCCATATAATTGCTATCGCAATAATAAAACAACCTTCTGGGAAAGGTCAGCGCCTGATCGTGACGCACATCGGCAGCGAGGATGGTTTCGTCGACGGCTGCTTGGATGTATTCAGAGGCCTAAAGACAGGCGACTACCATGAAGAAATGGACGGCAATCGCTTTGAGGGCTGGTTCAAGGACGTTCTGCAGAAGTTGCCAGCTGGTAGCGTCATTGTTTTAGACAATGCACCTTACCATAGCCGGCGAGAAGAGAAATTGCCGACGACGGCCTGGAAGAAGGAAAAGATACAGGAGTGGCTCACAAGCAAGAACATCACCTACGGTGAAAGGATGATAAAGAAGCAGCTGCTTGAGCTGGTGGCATCTGTAAAGTCACGCTTTCTGAGCTGCATCGTAGACAACACAGCTGTAAGGGCCGGTTGCATTGTACTCAGGCTCCCGCCGTACCACTGCGAATTTAATCCCATTGAGCTTGTGTGGGCCAAAGTAAAAAATGGCATCGCTGCGGACAACAGAGACTTCAAGCTGTCCACGGTCGACGTCATCTTGAGCGAGAAAATCAAGCGGGTAACGGCGGAAGACTGGAGGAAGAGCATTCAGCATGTGATGGACTTGGAGGCAAAGTTCAGACTTGACATGTCTGGGAGTGAGCACATTCAACCCATCATCATCCAGCTGGGTGAACATGACACTGAAGAAAGCAACTCCGACTGCGAGCTGTCTGGCATTGAGCCACTCGACGAAGCATAAAGGCTTCTTATTAACAAAAGAACAGCCCTTATTAGGGCTACCAAAATTTTGCTGGTGGGTTCGCAACAACCAACCATCCATTCCGTGACCTCTCAAATAAATAAGCAGTTTCATTTATGGCATATTCCTTATAATAGAAGCTCAATTCTGATAAGCAACGTCCTGCACACATTGTGCTCGATTTAAGAAGTGGCATATAAACACATTTAAATTATGGCATATCTGAATTGAAACACTATTGTTAACCCTGATTATCGTTGGCGGGCTCAAAAGCTCATTCGGGCAGCCACCGTCGAGTTTGACGCACCCCATAGTGAAATAGCAGAAGTCAGAGCACGCTTTATGGTTCTGTTAGCAGTCTGCACTGGAAATCGCAGTCATGTCATAGCGAATGGTGGTGAAATAGCAGCAGACAACACGAAACTGACAGCCACTGTCAGCAGCTTGAATGCCAAAGCACATTCATGTGGTTGCATTGTTTACTTTGTTATCTGGCTCACACAAGTAATGCGAATAAGAGAACAAATATAAGACATAATTAGCTTAGTGAGACCCAAAATTCTCATTCAGGCAGCCACTGTCGAGTTTGACGCGCCCCATAGTGAAATAGCAGAAGTAGGAGCACGCTTTATGGCTCCGTTAGCAGTCTGCACTGAAAATTGAAGTGTTGTCATAGCCAATTTTCAATTTATTAATCTGACTCGAGCAAGTGATGCGAATGCAAGCACAATTATTAACGCGATTAACTTTGCTAGCATTTTTTGTCATATTTACGCACCGGAAAAATGCTCAGTAAAGTTGAACGTGTTTTAGTGAGTCACTTTGTTCATTACAAGCCGTAGGCAAAGTGACGGACAGATTCAGACAGTGATATTGGGGAAGTAATAAATGGTGAAAGTTGCAAAAGCTCTCACAGCACTGCTTTGCTGGACCCCATTCACTAGAAAACTGCATTTGTAATGATGAAAGCGTCAAGACAGGAAATCATACCCCACTGCACAATGTTATATATGTGTACGACCACATGTGACGGGCAGCAAAACCATCTGTTTATTAAGACTGAATGCAACAACATAGCAAGGTGCTGTTTCACAATATGGCACCTTTTCATGTGCACTTCTGGCAAGCTACCGTATGCACTGATGCATAAACACATTAACAGGGGTAAGAGACGAAGTAACTGTGCAAGCAATGTGATGCTTTTAACATTTTGTATCTGTCAATGTTTCTGTTGTCACAGCTGATAGAACTTTCTTTGGTGCAAGTTGGCTAATCACGTTGCGGCAACAGCACAAGAAGCAAGGTCAGAATAGTAGGAGAAAACAAAGCAAGGTGACAGACTGAGGAGGCAAGGTAGACAAGACAGAATAGCTTTAATGACATCGAAGAGGCCAGCCCTGCTATTCACAGGACTTGGTGCTTTGAATGAGACGAGTTAATGGAATTGTAAAGAAAGTCGTGGTTGCAGCATGCTTACAAGATCAAATGCAAAAATAAAAGGATAAAAATAGGAATAATACATACACGCACGGAAGAACTCACATATTCACACATATTCACACACATGAACACAAACGCGAAAACTAAGATCTAAAATACAAAAAAGGGCAAAATAACAAATATACACAAACACACAAGAAAACACGCACACACATTTAAAGCAGACGCGAGTAGAACTATTAGGAGTCAGTTCACAAGCAGCTGTGCCTACTCGGTCGTACTTTTTTTTAATGCACACATTGGCTCTGTTGCCTTCACTGTCATAGGAATTTTTTAGTAGCGGCATATCACGACAAAGCGCAAAGCTGTGTTGTGGGAAAGCAAGTCAAGCGCTGACAGCACAGCTTATGCGCGATTGTATCACAGCAGGCTTTCTACAGCTGGCGCGTGCAGTGAGCGAAGAGTTCTAAGCCACACAGCGACGCGAATACATGCCAAGCTCCCTTGCAACGGCACAAGTGTATCAGTCATAATTTTATATTAGCATTCAGGCTGACATTAAGGAAACAAACACTGCTTCCAAACGCCTGACCGTTAACAATCCAATGACATTCGCTCAAGCAGCGCGTGTTAGTCAATGATTGTTAGCATTGGTGGAAAGCAATCAATCGACGGTGCTACACAACACTCGAACGACGCTGCTAGACGCTCGGCTATCTTATCACACTGCTGCCAACGATCGGTCGTTTTCACGCTGAGCTGGCAGCAACGAATCTTTGCGTTGGAGGTTGCTTTCACAAATCTTTTCTGTTGAGAAACTCGCAGGTTGGTTTCAGCTGCGCACGCTTTTCGCATTTATCCTGATAATGGTTTTGCTCCATCACTTCACCACGTCCGACGAGAAACGCAGGGGCACAGTACACAAACACACCCGCCGCTCACAGTAGGTACCAGACTTTGGCGAACCCTCCTCGTCGTAACTTCACTTAGGAGCAAAACAAAACACCACGGAACAAACACGTACGATGTTTGTTTGCAGCGGTATGCCGCCGCGGGATCCTGTTTCCACACGAAGCGCAGCGTCACCGATGTTCGCTGCAATCTTTCTTCGCCGGCTCACGGCTCAGAACAAACGCACGCGGCACAAATTGTGCATCGTAAGCTCACAATAATATTCCCGGCATGACAGACCACCACAAACAATTCGAATTCACTCTGACGAAGGGAGACGCACAGAGCTGACGCGACTCGGAAGAGTTCGAAGCGAGGGCGGCCATGTTAGGCATGTTCTCCGTCGGCGGGGACACCGGCCGTCCGGCTCATGACGTCACCTGAAGTGCGCGCCTATTGGTGCCAGCTCGTGTGCATCCGCCTTTGAGGGGCAAATGCCGCTGTCTTCTAAAGTTGTATCCGACTATAGCTAGTCGTGGCTTTTGGGCTAGGCTAAGCACTGCCAAGTCATCCCAAGCATTTCTCGTAATTTATTTATAATTGATTGATTATCGATTAGCTATTGATTGGCTATCGATTGGCTATCGCAAGATATTGGCCACGTATTTCGGCTAGGCTAAGCACTACCAAGTCATCCACCGAATTTTCCGGAATTTATTGCTTATTGATCGATTATCGACTGGCTATTGATTGGCTATCAATTGCCTATTGATGACTGACTAAGTTTAAGTAGTACCCACCATTCTTAGCTAGACTTATCCAGGCTCAGCTTCGCTAGTTCACAGGTGTATGTGCCATTGCGCTTGGACCCTTTCTACAATGCTACCAGGATCGGCACACATTTTGGATTCAGCAGACACATTACGCCCGGCTGAAACAGCTCCGCTGTTAAAATGAGAACATCATCTGTTTTACTATTTTCTTCGATAAGATATACTGTCATCCGATAAGATATACAGTCACGAGAGTGGTGTGGATCAGAGAACGGGGATAACCGATATTCTAATTGATATTAAGCAGGAAAAATGAAGCTAGGCAGGCCATGTAATGCATATGATGGATAACCGATGGACCATTAGAGCTGCAGAATGGATACGAAGAGAAGGGAAGCGCAGTCGAGGATGGCAGAAGCTAGGTGGGGTGATGAAGTTAGAAAATTCGCAGGCGCTAGTTGGAATCAGCAAGCGTAAGACAGGGTTATTTGGAGATCACAGGGAGAAGCCTTCGTCCTGCAGTGGACATAAATATAGGCTGATGATGACAGTCATGTTGCACGTGTCACTTCAGCTTGGCACAGAATGCACTGAACCATGCAGTGCATAACGGTCGCGTGTGCTCGAAGGCGTACTTAGGTGCTTTAATGAGCGGGCCCGAGTCTGGCCCGGGCCCATGGCTTCAAGTCCGAGCCCGGGCCCGCGGCCTCAAGCCCGAGCCCGTGGCTTTAAGCCTGGGCCCGGTCCGAGCCCGCCGAAAAACGCTTTGGACGGCCCGGGCCCGTGCAGAGCTCTAACATCAACCCCCTCTGCACCACCGCTCTCCGCTTTTAATCCCTTCGTCTCCCCTAGGAGACTCGACTGGGGAATCTGCTAACCTTAGTGCGGCCAATCAAAGGGGTTGTATTTTTCACCGAACTCCGCCTCTACTGTTGCATCTTCGCCCTCGCATTTGGTGCCACTGCGTGGTCATCTAGGAAACCGAGATTGTTGTCGTTTCCATGGTAGCAATTTCTCGAAGTTGGCCTCGTGCCTCAATCCGGTCAACTCGTCATGGTCGGTTTCGAGCACTGTCGCCGTCTGGGCGACGCTGATGATACGGGTTGCCGTGTGGGAAACGTCCAAGTTATACGCTGGCCCAGGTTGAGACGTAACACCCCACTTGCGTCGATTAGTGACGGCCCTCTTGCAGCACCCGGAAATCGCCCGTCTTCATGGTTGTTACCAAGGTAAATACACCTGGTAGCGAAACTTCCATAGAAGCCAATACGTTCAAAACATGGCGGCTTATCGGCGGTTCATGGGGCTTAGCGCCATCTGTGTGAGGAGGGAACACTTCCGGCGGAAGAAAAAATAATTAGACGTCATATCCGTTAAAAACAGAAGTGAGGTCATTTTGTTCTCATAGGCGCGAAATTTGTTTTCGGAGGCCTGCCATTAGAGCTGTATATTCAAATGCCCCACCATTCGACTTGATGGGCGTTCCGAGCTTTCAGCGCGGAAAGCGATGCAGGAAAAGGTCAGCCGTACGGGTGTCGAAATCGCATCGCTGCACAGAACATACTTTGTTTGGAGACCGACGAACACTTTGGGCCTAGATTGCGTAGAGAGCTCGCTCTTTCGTCGGACGCCAAGCCCGTCGGCCAGCGCTGTCGCACGAAAACAACTAAAGTAAACAAGTATCTGACAGTCGCAACTCATTACTTTTGACTGCACACGTTAAGAAACAATAAAACTACCGGCGTCACCTAGTTCAGACAAACGTCGACATGCAAAACAACACAACGTGTGAGGGGGGCGTATTGTAACAGGTGAACTTTACGAGCGCGCCTTTCCACGCACACCAAGAGCTGTATTGCATTACCAGTGATAGCGGCGTCATCGCCCGCCGCTATCGATGGGCGCTCTCACGGTGGGCGCTGAAAAAAGGCATTTACTCATAATGATCAAGTAAAATAGAGTTGTATCTTCTTTTCTCGCCATGCGTATATAAAACGGATTAGGAATTTTATTTTCGTTGAATGAATCTAACTGCGTATCTCTTTAATTAAACAACGCTTTTTTCTTTCCCAGTGTTATCCCCCCAAACATAGTCGCGCTTCAATCGCTGCTCCCTAACCACCCTTGCTGATGTCGGTGACAGTTGGTTTTGAACCGCTCTTCGCCCGAAGCTTCGCGACCTATGTGGATCGACCTTGGTCGTTACCGCGGCGACAAAAATTCCGTGGCATCATCATCATCATAAAAACTTTATTATAGAGACTGAGAAGTTTGGAGCACGCAGGCTCCAGGACCACCGGCCGTTGTCATCTCGAGGGGAGCTTCTTTGTTCCCGCAGCGATGGCCGCTACCACACTACCCCACTAGTGCGACCCCACTAGTGGTAGAACGCCCGCCTCGGCTGCGGGAGGCTGTGGGTTCAATTCCCACCGCCGGCGGGCACCCACTGGTTCAAATGGGTACAAGTGTGCCCCGGCCTGGCGTTCGGCTTCCTTCAGGGGTGATACGCTTGGGGAAAGGAGCCTGCGCCATGAATTCCCGTCGAAACCAACGTGAGCACGGGAAAAAAGTGATGTCTGGGCCGCTCCCATGGCGGTCATTTCCCATGTGGCGCCCCAAGCACCTATTGAGGTGGGGGCGCCTTCGGGTTGAGGTCAAACACCCCTTTCCAAGCGTTGAGGTCCCATAATGGCCGAGCACCAGGCCGGGAGCGCGCTTGTACCTATTTTACCGGTAGGTGCCCGGCGGCAGCACTTGCCTCCCACAGCCACGGCGGATGCTCGTCTACAAGGCCGTCTGTGGTTGGACAAGAGGCGCCCAGAGACAAGAGCTGAAATCTCTATTGCGCCCTCTTTCGAGATGTGGACCCCCACGACAGCCGAGCACCAGGCCGGGGGACATCTCTACCCATTAGAAAAACCGGTGGGTTCCCGGCGGCACCAGGATTTGAACTCGGTGCCTCCCGCATACGAGGCGGATGCTCTACCGCTAGGCCATCGCTGTGGTTGCCTCCTCCTCGGCTGCGCCCTCCTCGGCTGCGGGAGGCTGTGGGTTCGATTCCCACCACCGCCGGGCACCCACTGGTTCAAATGGGTACAAGTGTGCCCCAGCCTGGCGTTCGGCTTCCTTCAGGGGTGATACGCTTGGGAAAGGAGCCTGCGCCCTGAATTCCCGTCGAGACCACTAGTGGGGAGCACGGAGTGGGCATCGGGGATGCGTTGGCAAACGTCTCAAGCTCGTGGCAAACGTCCAAGGAGTGCTCGTCGCTGTCTGAGACGTGACGGTATAGAAGGAAACTGTTGAGTAGGCCCGGGCGGCTTACATTTGTTTTTTTTTCCTTCACATAGTTTGCGCTAACGTGACAGTGACAAGAACTTTTATTGGTCCTGAGAAACTGGCCAGGGGGAGCCGAAGGCTCCCTCAGGTCAAGTCGGTGGCTCCGCCCACGATGGCACCGGGAGGCGAGATCCCGTTGCGATGTCGTGGGCCCTCTGGACTGCCTGGAGTTGGATGTGGTGGTGGGCGCTTCTTAGGAACTCCCACTGTTCCTTTGTGGCAAGCATAGAGTTTTCTATGGCTGGGCGCAGCCAGAGCATGTGATCGAAAGAGCATGAGTCGGCTCCTCATTTGGGGCATGACTGCGGGAAGTGCGGGTCTATCCTGCTAAGGGACCGCGGAGTGGGGTACGTGCGGGTTTGTAACATTCTGAGCGTGCTAGCTTGTGGTTTATTTAGTTTTGGGTGAGGAGGAGAGAACCACCTTCTTTCCAAGCGGTAGTGTGAGACGATCACGTAAAAGGTGCACAATGGGTCTTTCTGGATGCTAGCCTCGTTACGAGGAGGGCCGTTGACGGCTGCGCGGGTCGTGAAATCGCGCGCCAGCCGGTGAGCCCTTTCGCTGGGGTTGCAGCCGTGCAGTTGGATTGAGTCTCCCAGGTGGGCCGGGAACCATGAAATGTGGAAATATGCTTCCGTGCCAATTTGACTGAAATTAGTGAGCTTGTTGATCGCAATTCTATTCGCCCGTTTCGATACGCGCGCCGCCGAAAAGGACCTAACGGCTGTACGGGAGTCCGAGAAGACGAAGAGGGGAGAATGTGCGCTGTGTATGGCCAGGGCGATAGCCGCCTCCTCCGCCTCGTGAGAAGAATTGCTGCGCACAGAGGCCGCATTCACCAGATTGCCTTTCGCATCCACTACCGATAGGGCGAACGCGTCTTCACTGTCGCATCTAGCGGCGTCTACGAATAGAGCGTGTAGTCCCTGTCGAGTGATCTATTTGAGGATTGCCTGAGCTCTCGCACGTCTTCTACCCTGATTGTGTACTGGGTGAATGTTGCGCGGAATCGGGTCTACCTTGATTAGGGAACTAACGTTTTTAGGTAGACAGACTTTATCCTCCGGGTCATTCCTGGGCCTAATGCCTGCCTCGTTTAGTATACTAACTCCTGCCTTGCTGGACGACAGTCTATAAACCTGCGCCGCCGAGTGGGCTTTTATAATTTCATCTATCGTGTTATGGAGCCCTAGCTTCAGTAGTCGTTCCGTGCTCGTGGACTGGGGAAGTCCCAGCACACGTTTGAGGCCCGTTCTTATAAGCGCGTCTAACTTGGCCTTCTCTGCCCTGCTTCAATTAAGGTAAGGGGTTATATATGTAATGTGGCTTAGGAAGAAGGCCTGGAAAGCTTTGATAAGATTGTCCTCCTTTAGCCCGCCTCTTCGGTTGGAGATGCGGGTGATCATTCTGATGACGTTTCCAGCCTGACCAGAGAGCTTATTGAGAGCCGTCGCGTTGCAACCCTTGGCGTCGATGAGCAGACCTAGAATTTTGACCGAGTCTACCCTCGGTATTGGCTGTCCGTTTTTGGCTTAGATAACTATCGGAAGGCTTTCCAGAGGCTCGAGGTTTCTGACTCCCTGCCTAGATTGTCTGTACAGCAAGAGTTCCGATTTGGACGGGGAGAGATCGAGCCCCGTGTCGGAGAGGAATCCCTCGATGGTTTCTAGCGCGTTCTGTAATGAGTGTTCAATTGTGGCCATTGATCCTCCAGGCACCCAGATCGAAATGTCATCCGCGTAAATGGGGTGTCCCACGTTCTGAATCTCGGCGAGGCGAGCGGAAAGCCTGTGCATGGCTTTGTTGAACAGTAGCGGGGAGAGGACCGAGCCCTGCGGGGTGCCACGGTTTCCCAGCCCGTATGGACCTCCCGAAACCCTTCCTAGCCTGATGTGCGCCTTGCGGTTTGCCAGAAAGGATTTGGTGAAGTCGTGAAAGTTCCTTCCCAGGTTAAGGGCAGAAATTTCTCGCAGTATGTGCCTGTGTTTGACCCTGTCGAAAGCTTTGGCGAGGTCCAGCGCGAGGATTCCCCTTACATCACGGGTCTTATTAAAAATAGCCCTCTTGAGAAGAAGCATAGCGTCCTGTGTTGATAGGGACTGTCTGAACCCAACTAGGTTGTGACTAAAGAGTTCCCTGCTCTCAATATGTGCAACGATTCTGTTGTGGATCGCGTGTTCCGCGACCTTGGCGATGCAGGACGTAAGAGAGATGGGCCTCAAATTGCCGATGTGCGGTGGCTTACCCGGGTTAGGGATGAGTACTACTTTGGCGGTGCGCCATTCTTCTGGGACTTGGCCGGAATTCTATACCCGGTTGATCTCGTCTTTAAGTGTTTCGATGGGCCGGCCCTGTCATCCAGGTTCCTAAGGAGCTTATTCGTGACTCGGTCGGGCCCCGGCGACGATCTGCTGTTAAGGTTGTACAGGACGTGTCTGATTTCGGACGTCTCAAATGGCTCGTCCAGATCTGGCGCCAGATGGCCTTCGTACACAATTTCCTCGCCCCGGCGGTCCGAACCGTGTGCCAGGGGGAGGTATGTGTAAGCTAGGTTTTCGGTTACCTCCTTCTCTGTGAGACCTATCGAGAACTGTTTTTTTACGAGTCTATCCGACGCGAGATTGAGTGTGCTCCTAGATTGCTTATCGCTGTTAAGGAGATCTTTAAGCAGGCTCCATTTACTTCCCCTTCGCATGCGACCGTCTGTTTCTGCACTTGTTTCATCCCATTGCTGTCTGGCGATTTGGGATGAGTAGGACTCGATTTCCCTATTGAGGCGCGCGATTCTCGCCCTGAGTCTGCGGTGGAGTCTACAGGTCCTCCACCTTTCCAAGAGGGCATTCTTTGCCTCCAGGAGATGGGCAAGCTTCGAATCCATTTTAGGTGCCTCTATGTCTGTAGTGATTTCTTTGGTCGCCTGTGTTACCGCGCTGTTAAGATTTTGTATCAGTTCTGTATAGGTTTCGCTTAGTGGGGCCGTTTCGCCTCTTATTTTGCGGAACAGGTCCCAGTCCACGTACGTGTACTTCCTGGGTGGTTTGGGGCTTACGCGCACTAGGAGTTCTAGAATACGGTGATCGCTGCCCAGGTCCTCTTGGAGGTTGTCCCACGTGCCTTCTTCGCCTCGGAGGAAAGTGAGGTCGGGTGTCGTGTCACGACTGACCAAATTGCCGATTCTGGTAGGGAGCCTGGGATCTGTAATCAACGTTAATCCGAGCTCCGCGGCGGTGTTAGCTACGTTCGTGCCCTTGGTGCTTGAGTAATCATATCCCCATTCCGTGTTGGGGGCGTTAAAGTCTCCCGCAACTATCAGGGATGCGTCTTTCGCCATGCGTTCCGCGGCGACCAGAAGCGCCCTGAAATCCCTTCTTCTATCCGCTGGGGAACTGTATACGTTAAGAATAAATACGTTCGCGTTGCTTGTTCTGCTCGGTATGATTTCCAACAGTTGAGCTTCGAGTCCTGCCTTGTATGAGGGAGCGTCGTGCATTATAAACGATATGTTTTTCCTCATTAGAATGGCGATACCTCTACCTCTTTCCGCCTTGTCCGCTATCGCGCGGTAACCTGAGAAGGTGATTTCTTCGCCGCTTAACGTTTCTTGTAACAGAATCGCGTGCGGTTTTTCCGCTATTGATCTGATGAGTTGTCCTAGGGGGGCCTTGCGCCTCTGGAAACTCGCACAATTCCACTGCCAAATCTTTAGGTCTTTTGCGTTCGCCATTTTGATTATTGGGGATTATATAATGGCCTTTTCTCACCATTTCCGGGATTTGGGATTTCTTGCGGCTGCTCTGCCGACGCCAACGGTCTGCCTCTGGGCTGGATCTTGGGTCTTTCTAAGTGTGTAATTCGTTCCTCTATCCTGGAGAACAGCTCCATAATTCGCTTTTCGAAGGAAGCTAGTCTGGCAGTTAGCTTGCCTCTGATGTGCTTAGTTGTGGCGGCTGGCCCGACGGCACCGGCATCAGTCGGGGTCTCATCCGGGTCCGCCATTTCCTCCTCCTCGTCCCCTTCCGTCTCGCTGACTGGTTCGGGGTTGGGGGCTTTGCGTTTAACTTTACCCACTAGCGGGCGTGCTTCTCCGATTGTGACCACCTCGCGATTTGTGATTTGTGCCTTAACGCTGTTTAGTGCCTCGCGGAGCTCGTTAAGTTCTCTCCTGAGCTGCTGATTTTCCGCCTCGAGCGCCTGACAGCGGGAACCGCACGCATGCTCTGGCTGTGCCTTACCGACCGCCTTCTGCCTTGATATACTGGGCGATGATCCAGTACCCTTGACCTTGTCGGACCAGGTGGTCTGCTTCGCCGAGCGAGAACGGAACCTAGATCGGGATCTAGAGGTCGTCCTTTGGCCGATTCTTGAGCCAGAACGCCTCCTGGAGCGAGAGCGTCCCCTGGAGCGGGAGCGTCCCCTGGAGCGTGAGCGCCCCTTGGAGCGGGAACGCCCACCTGATCGCGAGCGTTCTCGCGTCGCCGAGCCGCCGAATGCGGTCGCGGATGTTGTCGAGCCCCTCCTTATGTAGGTGCCGCTGACGTCAATGTCGTCTCCTCCGGCAATCTGCGCAACTCGCTCTCTCAGCCGTCGCCTTCTGCGCCGACGCCTTACGATGTATGGGATCTGGTAACGCTGTTTGCACGCGCGATCCCCAGCGACGTGGGGGCCGCCGCATGCCTCGCACTTGGGCGGGCATTGGTGCTTCTCCTCGTCATTGTTTGAAGTTTTGATCTTTCCGCAGCCGCGGCACTTGTTCCTTTCCTCTTCGCTTTTAAAACAAACGTCGGCCCGGTGACCCACTTGTCCACATGCGTAGCATACGTCCACCTGCCGCTTGAATAATGAGCACTGAACGAGGGCGGCGCCACACAATACAGTGTTTGGCACCCGCATGCCATCGAAGAGAATGACGACTACCTGCGTGCTTTTGATTCTTCTGACTTCGCGAGCGGTTGTATTTCTGCGGTTCACAATCAATCGCGTCAGGGTTGCATCGTCCAGAGAGAGGTCGATATTCCGAATCACACCTTTGCAGGTTCCTTCGGGAGCGGCGACGTACGCCGATACTTCAAAAGCGCCGAGCTTCGTGTGAATTTTGCGGACCTTTACGTACGCCTTCGCGTTTTCATCGTGAGGGGTAGAGATGATCAGAATGTTCTGTACCTTTTTTGGGCACACGGTGCCCTCACTGGATTGCTCCTCCGTCAAGGCCGCCGCCATGGCCAGAGCTTGGGCGAGTAGTACGATGTCAGCTTTGGATACGTCGAGGCCTGCCTTGGGGTGTACGATGACCTTGGCCTGATCTTTGGGTAGCTGCGGAAGTCTCGAGGCTTCCGTAATCTTCTTCATGAGGCTCCTTGCCGGCGGTTTGGCCGTGCGGCTGCCAACCGGCGTGTTCTGGGTGCTGGGTAATCCGCCATATGGCGGCGTGCTCGTTGGTTGCTTGCGTCTGCCCCGAAGGCGGTTTTCCATCCCGGTTCGTCAAGGTCTTCGGGATTGATTTCCATTCCCTCGACGGCCACAGTCGTAGGCATGGGTTCCCGCTGCTTAGTAGTTGTGCGCAGGGCTAGGCCAAGGCCTACCCTCGTTGACGCGCCGAGAGTTGGCCGAGCCCGTTAGGGTTGGCAGCCTCGTGGGGTAGCCAGAGCTTCAAAGTCGCACAAATAGAAGAAAAGTCCACGCACCGATAAAGGTACACTATCGGCGGAGTCCTGGGAACTTGCCGCTTCAGAAAAGGTATAACTTTCCGTGGGTCCTACTGTAGGAACTGTTGAAAACGTTGAGAAAATCGCGAGCCGATGTGAGCACATCCGCACTGCTCGGCGCCTTCTTCTTCTTCCTCTTGCGCTAACATATCATTCACATTTCTCGCGCTTCTTATAGAGTTTCAAGATTCTTTGATTCCACGAATGAGCCCTTTCTACACGGTGAGTGCTTTCGATGAAAACCTTAATAATCAATATCAGAAAACCAGTGATTGCTTGTCCGTGCTGTGTCGGGGATGGTACTATGTTCGGACAAATTCAAGAACAAAAATGTCCGCTTGTACAGGGTGTTCCAGCTGATATTAGAAGCTATTAAATAAAACTGATTGTGAATATGCGATTGTGAGACCTGCGCCGCCCAGTAATCAGTGTTCATCGGCCACCAAGCTAATTCTTGCGATGTAATTATCGAGAAAAATAGACAAACTTTTTTAAACGTTTTTCAAACATTTTCATTGAGGACGTAGCTTCAACTTAACCTTCTTTGTAAGACGTCCCAAAAGAACACAGCGTCCCGACAATCAACAATACAGTGATCGAATGTTTGAAGCCGTGGTCGCAGGCGGGAAGTTGTGGACAGCGGAGCAAAACAGTTCTTTGCTGGTAACCGCACTTCTACTGGAAGTGTTGCTGTAAAGTAAAGCAAAAAAGGTTTTTTTTTCTTCTTTAAACTACCGTACACTACGGCCGATTTACTTTTAGCTGACGATGACGAAAGAAGTTACGGGACGCGTTCATCCCCGTAACTTGCTGCCCGTCTCTCATCGCACTGTAGGGCGTGCTGCGGCGCATTTCTACAAGGGTCATTACCCCGTGCCTTGTGATTCTACACGCGTTAGTGCTGAATCAGAGTACCGCTTTCCCTGCACTGCTGAGAGACGCGTTCGTCACTGAAATCTACAGCGCGTCTCTTGCCGTATAACGCGCAAGATATCGCTTAGAAAGACATCAATCGAAGCTTGGTTCTGACCGGTATTTTTTTACAGCGAAGCGGTATACCTCTACCTGCCAAGGAAATTTTCGTGTCGTCGTAACGAAAAAACGTCAGGCTAAAAATTGAGTACAAACAGCATAGCTCTTTGAAATCAGGCATACAGCATACAGCTCCACACTCGTTTTCAAAAGAAAAACCACAAAACAAGCATCAAAACCACATGATGGAGGATAAGGCGCATTGTGAACAATAGGAACACCCTCCGATTCGTTCCGGTAAAGATTAGGTTTGCAGCTGCTTCGAAAGGGGTTGACGTCATTAAAAACCCTCGTAAAACCAGTGTTTCTGGTTTCACGTTTTGTACAGCCACGTGTGTGAATTCAAGTAATGTCACAATGGGTAATCGCTGTGGGTGTCGTTTACAGCTTCGCTGTCCAACCACCTTCACAGCTAGGATTGGAGCCACAGTTTTTTTTTCTGTGTTTAGTTTTTCAGTGTGCCGTTGATATAACCGAGGTGAAGCACCGAGGTCTAGTGAACCGAGGTGAACCGAGGTCTAGTGGGTGCTGCCGCCTCCTCGAAAAATCAGATCTTGACAGTCGTTAAATAACTTCTAAAATTTCTAGGAGGTGAAACAGACAGTTCCACGAAGGCGTCTTTCCCGCTAAACCAAACCCTCCGAGGACCTATAATGCAGAGAGATAGATCGCTAACTGATATCTCACTTTTCTTAGTGCGATAAGGACGACTACTTCAAGACAGAAAAAGGAAAGAAAACCTTTCCAAAGTCGCATCGCCATCTAAGAAGCGGTATGCGCAGGTCTATACTTGTACTTTCTCTGGCGTACCCCGAAGCGGGAATCTTTATTGATTTGTGCGTCAGATGTAGCGCATTATTGTGACGCCGCAGCACAAAGTCAATGAAATGGCAAATAAATACACAAACGCTCGTACCGTAGCATTAAAATGGTTGATTATTGCACTCGAAAGCTTCGCGTATATATATGGATCCCGAAATTGCGGCGTTGCCCAGTAGTAAAGACAACAATAAAGAAAAATATCTCGTGCACCCGCCACAGCGTACATCGCGCGTACAATGTCCTGCTGCACGATTAAAGTCCCTGGATCTGCGAAAAGTAGCGACAGCTGCCTGCAGTGCCTCGTGGTTTATTTTCTCGCAGAAAGATGTTTCAATTGCCAGGGCCGCACTAGTCCAATGCCTCCTAGACAGCGCGAGGCCTGTCCACTTGTCACAGCTGTCCCCAATTCGTCGTAGGCGCGAAGTCGATCGACGGGGTAGACAAGCTGGTTGGTTGTTCCGTACTCAAGCGAGCACAGCGAAAAGAGTCAGAGTCGGAAGTAAAAAAAAACAAGATATTTATCAGCTGATAAATATGCACAAATTAATAAAATAAAATAATAAAAAACACAAGACAGACTAACACACCTGAACTTAATTTAACACAATGATGAAGACAAATAAATACGAGCAATTAAAAGCAGATATAAAAATGAAACAGTGCGAGGATCAAATACACAAGAATACACTTAACAGTTTTCACTAAAACAAAGTTCAAAAGAAATAAAAGTTCAAAAGGAAACAAATGGTGTCATACGCATGGCCGGGCAGCAGCAGCAAGTCCATAAACCATGGAAGTCGGTGCACAAACCTTTCCCGAAGAATGCTGGCGGTCCGATCTTGTCGAGGTGGATGCGAATTGCTGAGCTGGGTTTCCCGGGAGTCTAGATTTGACGTCTTCTCTCAAGCAGGTTGAGCTAACTTGAGGCGAACTACCGTGAGCTTCGTTGCAGACGCTGGTTTGACGTCTCGTACGTCAAGAAGTTCCTCGGAGTTCCGACGTGGCCAGGCGGCCCAGGCGATACTGGACGGCACTAGCCCCCCGACGGCTTCTCAGCAGCGCATAGGTTCAGCTTCTAGACTAATCAGCAGGGCCCAAAACCTGCGCTTAAATAGCCTCTCCTTTCCCTAGTTCCCTATGTAGGGAAACTGCCAATATGTAGAGTTCTCCTAATTCACGGCTCCTAGCTCCCAAAGTCTTGGCCGCGCCCTTTTCACCATGGACGAAAAGCGGCAGATTCTCCTCTCTGCCAAGGTCAAGGGCCAAGGTCGAACCCGGCATACCACGCAGACGTACACGCACACTTCTGGGTCGGTAATCGGCGTGTCACGTCTCGAATCGAGATGGCACCCCGTGAGGCCACGACGCTTTTGACGCCCGTAATTCGGCGTGTCGCTAATCGAAATTATACGCCGCATAGTGAGTGCACCACGTTTTTGGCGGCCGTTAATTGGCGTCAAAAACCACTCGAACTCTCCAAAATATGCCGCTCCGTGACAGCACTGCAATTCACGCTTCCTTGCCCGACTGCCGTAGAACCTAATCTCGAGTAAGTCGCGGTGATTTTGAATTCACCGCTTTTCGTCACGCTGGGCCTGGCCGTGAAAATTTCGGTCCAAGTAACATGACGTCATACAGCAGAGTACACAGGCCTGCTATCTAGGAGTCGTTGACCAGTCGGGTCACATTAAGTGGCTGCGTGACATTATGTGGCCTATGAGGGGAGTTCGGCGTCTTCTTTAAAACCGTTCGCTCCTCTCTCTTTTCCTTTGCGTGAACAAACGAAGAGCACGGCAATCGCGAAAGCCGTTATCTCCATATCACAGCGAAATCTATGAAAGGGACCATCCGGCTGCGGGGACGTGCACACCGGTTGATAGCGGGAAACGATGCGCACTAAGCCACGATGTCGTCTACCAGCTTCTCGTGACCCAAACGAGGAGGCGCGGCGAGCTGAAGTTCCAATCGCGTAGCTCGGCGGTGATATCAAAGCCGATTAATTTCGACCACATGGGTTCTTTACCGTGTATCTAGTGCACGTTACCCTGTCTTTTTTTTTCTTTTTGTGCATTTCACCCCTATCTGTGTTCAATGTGTTCTACAAAGCGTGTTCGGTATCAAGCTTGTTGGCAAATTTTACTCTTGTGTTTTTTTCCTACATTTATCACTTTCTGTGCAGATACATCACCTTAGCAGTGTTGCCAGGTTTGGCTATATATAGCCAAATTGGGCTACGGGAAAATTTTTTTGGCGTCGACTTGGACGAGTTGGCTATGTGGCTATATTTGGGCTACTGAAAATCTGCGACTTGGCTTTGTTTGGGCTATAAGTGGCGCCCTAATCCACGCTCCAGAGTTGGTTCTGATCGGGTACAAGCAAATCTCGAAGGCTGTATTTTAGCTGACTGAGCCGGCCGCGTGCGTGTGTGCGCGCGCAAAATGACCCCCCCCCCCCACCTCCCCGTTCCTTTCCCTCACTCTCTGTGCTGTTGTCTGAGCCGGTGGCTTTTATCTTTGATGCACTTAAACTTACACCCTGCTTGACCGTTATGCACCAGATCCCCGGGATGACCCTGGGAGTGGTGCGCTTTTCACAGTACACTGTACTAACATGGCTATGCTCAGGAAGGGAGAGCAATAACATAGGGTCGGGGCCGTCGGGCGATCGTGGCGCGCACATGAAAGAAGGGAAGCACGGGTGGAGGGCACACTCCTGTGGGTTCATGGCCATGTCTTCCGGATGAAGTATCGCGCCGGGCACAGCTTTCAACCTATTCCACGTTTCTGGCGCGAAGCTTTACTGCCATTTTCCTTTTCCAGCTAGATGAATTTTTCTTCGTGCTTCGACCTACAACGCAGCGACGCAGCCACACTACGGCAGTTGCAAGTACAAGCCATATGGACCCCCGTCTGGGCAAAGCACGTTTGCCCGGAGGTATACACCACGGATATATGGCAACACTGCAAGAAGGCACGCGCCACCCAGAGACACCTCCTCTGGGACTGTGCGCCACCGCCGGGTATCCAAGAAGCAGCAATTCCAACTGCCATCAGCAGCAAGATCATTAGCCGAGAGCCAGGCAATCAAAGAGACGTGGTCCAGCACGTGCTTAGCATCCTGGAACGCCAGAGGCCGAAAGCGGCGCCCCCACGGGTTTGACGCGAGTAGGTTGCTGCTCCGGGACGTTCGAGCACGCTAGTGTCTTGCTTTAATTCCCCTATCCCTTCCTCCTTTTTGCCGGATCGTAAATAAAGTTGTTTCACTCACTTCGTGCTTAGATTCGAGATTCATTTCGATAGGTTGGACGTAAGATCGGATCCTCCTCAGAGAGGAGAATCCAAACATGGGGAAGTGGGCCAAGAATGCGAGAACGTATAAAAAAGAATGGGAGCGAGACCCCGAGCCAAAGGTGGGTTCTGTTGCTTGTACTTCTAGATGGTTTCTCCGTAACGTCGTGGATGCAGATACTCATTCTGCAAATATCGAAACATGTTTGCCACGATGACATCAGTGCACCACGTCACATAAACTTCACCCACCGTGTTAGCTTAGCTTGTGAGGTGTCGTGCTGCTGGCTCGATGCCGCGGGTTCGATTCCCGGCCACGGCGGCTGCATTGCGATCAAGGTGAAATGCAGGAACACCCGTGTACTTAGGTGTACGTTAAAGAACCGAGGTGGCCAAAATTAATCCGGAGTCCCCCACTGCGTCATGCCTCCCAATCATATCATGGTTTTGGCACGTAAAACCCCAGAAATTATTAGAGATTTGGAATAGGGGCCTCAAACGTATTGGGGCCCCAAAGAAATAGCGTCGAAGCCACTGCGAATGCGCAAGACGGAAACTGTGTTTGTATTTTGCGTCGGGTACGCTATTTCATAGACTTAGCGGGAGTCCCAAAAGCTACCCCAAAAGCTTTCGTCAACAAACATGGCGGCGCCCATCAAAGCGATGGTTCTAACCTAGCACAAAACTTGGCTCGATTCATGGTAATGCGTGAAGTTCGTAAGCTAGAAGAAGTGAGTGCGGTTATCGCTTTCTCTCAACTAACATGTGTAATGAAGATGATTCATTACACGCCACTGTTTCCGAATTCAATTGTTGATTTCGTGACTCGTCGGCCTATCATGGATTGACTTGGCTGGGTGAAAGTGCGTAAAGTTGGTTACTAAAACTAAGCGCAACAAGTTGCATGCTGCTAATAGAATAAGTTCTAAATTGTAATCAAAGGCGAGAACACGAAGGTCTAAATTACTTTTCTTATCATAAAATAGTATATTTTATTTTAATATTTATGACAGCTTTTCTTTGACGCCGTAGTGACGCTGCAAACGCAACACGCTATCCGCAAACGCAAAACGTGTATTCCAAAACTCTTCATTTCTGCATGCCCGAACACAAATACCCGCAAAGCTCTGTGGGGCCCCAAATTTTAGTGGACCCTATTCTAAAACTTTATTAGCCATCAACATGTTTTTTTACAGTAACCGGTTTTCACAGCATTACCACTGTTATCAATTTGTTGTTTACCATTGCTCTTTGTGCGCCGTCGCGGCTTTTACCATTTCGAGCAAGTTCGGGACGTGCTCGTCACCGAAAACGACTGCGCGCTTCTTACACTAGTGTGCCTCTTTGTGTAGTAATTTTTTAAAGCTCTGCTTACATCGATTCAGACAGTGAGTGGCATCTGTTGCCTGTCCTATTAACGCATGTTCTTGGCGTGCTAGAGACCTAAGATGGGGGCCAGGTTGATGTAAATTGACGCTATATAGGTAGTGTGTGTCCCAGCTAATCCGGGCCAAGCTAATTAAAAAAACGAGAAAATAAGATAGGACGATGAGACAAATAAAGCGAGATATCATAGCGCGAAAGACTTGTTTTAGCTCATCAAAAAAGAAGCCGTGAGCACGTCGCCGGTGCAGATCGCTGGACAGCTGAACTTCTACGCCGTAGGCAGAGATAACGTGAGAGATCGATGACGCTAAACATTATTTTGTTTTCACGACAGCTAAAAAGCACAGTTCTTATAGTTAATATTACTTTAAATAACTAAAAATAATAACTTAGTACTATCTGTCATAAAATAAAAGCACTGATTTGCCCTCTGCAGCGATTCGCTGGAACTTGAGAGCTTCTGGGGCCAACCAAAAAGTGTTCTGTGCAAGCGTGATGTCGCTGTTGTAGATGTGAAGGGCCGATCGTCACGGCGGCATGGACATTTTGTTACGACGGGTTGTGGAAAAAAGGACTGCCGTAGTCGATTGTGAAAATATATACACAAATAAAATTGCAAATAAAAACGGCTACATTTGGCTACGAAATAGTTTGCACTTTTTTTCTGTTTGGCTACATTTGGGCTACAACTCCTCTAGCTTTTAGCTACGCCGCCTCGTCGGACCTGGCAACACTGCACCTTAGTACAATCTGCACACGGGGGTTACAATATTGAACATATCTACAAGGTCAATACACCAGAGGCTCTATTCTGGACACTCATTGCGGCTGCACGGCCGCCATTATCCGCCATCTTGGCTGTCTTATTGGCTGTCCAGAGGTCACGTGTTTTGAAACTTGTACCGGGAAGCGGAAGTTTTGCAAAATGCAATTTTGTGTTTTCGTCAGAATGACGAAACGTGACGTGGAGCTGCAAATTTTATCAACTAATACTTTTTGGTGGTCCTTAGCACCTCTATTGCGGCTTTAGCACTTTAAAAAGAAAGTGGATGGTAGCGTGCAGAAGCCCGTGCAATGGATCTGAAATTTGGCGAATATGTGGTGGCGTCCCAAGATAGCCGGCGTGTCCGCTTGTTGATTGGCTGAAGAAATATCCCGTGAATAGCGTCCCAGGAAGGGCTGTTTCGTAAAGGTCAATTTGACGTTGCGCGAGGCCACCATTTCAGAGATTTTCCGCCATAATTTGTGGTGCGACGAGCCGCGCGAACTATGGTAATGAGCAGCCATTTGCAATAGCAGTCGAGAGGCATGCGTATCGCCGCATTTTCCCTGTCATTTGGGGCCATGGAAATCTTTTGTTCACCACGCGCGCTCATAGCATTTGTATCGTTCATGAATAGTGTTGGCATTTGTGTTTTGAACCATCATTTTTATTAAAAACACGTTTATTTGAAATTATATTGGTTGAAACTAGCAAACTTTCTGCGGCTTTTTGCACGGTTCACTACTGCGTTTGTATTGTAATCAATATTAATCACTTTTCGCGTCATCAAATGCTATGACAAAGTCACTATTTAATTTATAAAAAGAAATTTGCGCAAGGCGGCGCCTTGAAGTTTCCTCTGGCGGTGCGAGTAAGCAGCGAAGTGCAGAAGAGATGGCAGTGCCAGCACTTACATCGCGCAAGCGGATACCTGTGGCGCACACAACGCTATCTATATAAAGAAAAGTACCGCCATCTACTCTTTCCTCCGCCGCCTCCTCTCCTAAAGCGCTTGCTTTTTTCTTTACTTTTTGCTTGCGAAAGCCAAGTCGGCGGTGGAGCACCTAGAAAGTCCACGTTGAAGCTTTCAGGCCGGGCGCCCGCTATGGCGATTCGGGGTCCGGGGACGAGAGACTGAGTCTTGAAGCAGGCGAAGAGGAGACGAAAGCTTTATACAATATGTACAAATATGTACAGATATAGCAGGAATAGCAGGTAATAGCAGGTAATAGCTGGTAATAGCTGCCATTAGCTGGTGATAGCTAGTAAAAGCAGCAAAAGCAGATAAGAGCGCACCAGACCGACGGGGCGGCTGGTGGCGACTCTCTGGCTTAACAATGGGCCGGTTCTTCCTTAAATCCCCTTGGCCGCGGCTCCTCGTCGACAGGAGGAAGACGGGACGGTTGCTGACGTCACTCGCGTCGCATTGTGTCGTCGCGTCCCCCTGGCGACTCGTCGACAGGACCCCGAGGGACGGGTGGCGATGATGGCCGGGGCTGCTTGCACGTCGGCAGGACACAGACGGGGCAGTTGCCGAGGTCCCCCCCGCGCCGTATTGTGTCGTCGCGTCCCCTTGGCGACTCGTTGACAGGATCCAGACAGGGCGGTTGCTGAGGCACCCGCGTCGCATTGTGTCGCCGCGTCCCGTTGGCGACTAGTCGGCAGGACCGAGAGGGACGGGTGGCGATGATGGCAGGTGCTATGGCACAACACCGCCGCCGCCGGCGACTTTGGCTGCGGACTTTCAACATGGCTCTGAGGTGGAACAAAAGAAAATATAAAGAAGTGAAAAGCGCGCGCTATCATCGTCCAATCGGAGATACAGGAGAGAGAGAAGCGGCTTTTATCAAAGGATGGCAGTACTTTTCTTATATAGGGATTTCATATCCATGATATTCCGCCGCTTCTCAGCCACACTAGTCGGGCTGAGTGACTTGCGTTTCACGAGATAGCGATAACGCGGCCTAGAGCGTGCGCTGATCATCACTGGCAGGTCGCGTATGTTGTCTCAAGGTAGAAAGCAAGCGCGTGAGCGCCAATATACGATGACTCATTCCATTCCCCGAGGACACGCATCCTAGCTAATGAAGCAGACGAAAGCTTGTGCCCATGCAGACGACGGAAGCGAGAAACGATTTTGAAAGAATAATCGTACGCTTTGAGCTAGCTTCTTTATTTGCACTGGGGAGGAAAACTGTTTTTATTTATCAATAACGCTAGGTTCAATGCCTACATTACAGTTTCTTAGGCGAAACATCGAATTTGCGTCACGTTACGTCATTTTCTTCGAGGCGTGACGTAGGCGCGACGCTTACAAAATGGCGCTGATGGCCCCGTTTTGCTTTCGTAACGTGACGCAAATTTAACATTTCGCCTAAGAAACTGTAATGTAGGCATTGAACCTAGCGTTATTGATAAAGGAAAACAGTTTTCCTCCCCAGTATAAATAAAGCAGCTAGCTCAAAGCGTACGATTATTCCATCAAAATCGTTTCTCGCTTCCGTCGTCTGCATGGGCACAAACTGTCGTCTGCTTCATTAGCTAGGATGCGTGTCCTCGGGTAATGGAATGAGTCATCGCATATTGGCGCCCACGCGCTTGCTTTCTACCTTGAGACAACATACGCGACCTGCCAGTGATGATCAGCGCACGCTCTAGGCCGCGTTATCGCTATCTCGTGAAACGCAAGTGACTCAGCACGACTCGTCTGGCTGAGAAGCGGCCGAATATTATCGATAGCGGTGCGCGCGCCATAGGTATCCGCTTGCGCGACGTAAGCGCCGGCACTGCCATCTCTTGGGCACTTCGCTGCTTACTCGCACCGCGAGAGGAAACTTTGAGGCGACGCCTTGCGCACATTTCTTTTTATAAATTAGTCACCTTTGTCATAGCCTTTGATGACGCGAAAAGTGATTAATATTGCTTACAATACAAACGCAGTACTGAACCGTGCAAAAAGCCGCAGAAAGTTTGCTAGTTTCAACGAATATTATTTCAAATAAACGTGTTTTTAATAAAAATGATGGTTCAAAACACAAATGCCAACACTATTCATGAACGATACAAATGCTATGAGCGCGCGTGGTGAACAAAAGATTTACATGGCCCCAAATGACAGGGAAAATGCGGCGATACGCATGCCTCTCGACTTCTATTGCAAATGGCTGCTCATTACCATAGTTCACGCGGCTCGTCGCACCACAAATTATGGCGGAAAATCTCTGCAATGGCGGCCTCGCGCAACGTCACGCAACGTCAAATTGACGTTTACGGAACAGCCCTTCCTGTGACGCTCTTCACAGGGATATTCCTTCAGCCAATCAACAAGCCGACATGCCGGCTATCTTGGAACGCCACCACATATTCGCGAAATTGGAGATGCATTGCACGGGTTCTGCACTCTTCCGTCGACTTTATTTTTAAAGCACTAAAGTCGCAATAGAGGTGCCAAGGACCACGAAAAAGTATTAAGGCCCAACCACACGTAGCACGGGATACGCGTCTCGCTAGCGCGTACGCGTAAGCGTACGCGTCTCCGAGTGCGTACGCGGGTGACGAAGGGAAGGGCGACCAGCCACACGATACGCGCAAACGTGCGCGCTTCACTGCGCGTAGCACAGGGCTGACAGACCAGTGACGGCGGAAACGTTTCGGTTTGAGAAAAGCTTTAATTCATTATGGCTGGTCCTTTCTATTAATTTATCAATGTTACATCTACTACATTGTTTTTAAATGGAGAAATGCACGCCATTTGTATCTACACATTGTTATTAAACAAAACTACATCGATCATCAAAATCATCACTGATCTACCCGTGCGCGCGATAGCGTCTGCTTGCCCACGACTGGAGTTGACATCTGCGCGCGACCGCACGACGTTGCTATCGAGATTTTGTTAATCCGCAATGCTTCGCAAGCTTTAGCGTTCGACGCCCGCAATGTACTACATGAGATTGAAGCTTTTGCTTCTTGCACAGAAGCTCTTGCTGCTGCTGCTCTTGCAAAGGCGGCGGGAACGAAGAAAGCGTCTGCAGCGACTTTGGTGGGTCCGGCCCGTCTTTCAACGGCGTAAAGAAGAAGGACTTTACTATACGGCTGTAAGTAACCTCTTTCCATGATCTACAGTAGTAGAACAAGGAGCCACTATTTCCACATGGGGATTTGTCTTCGTCGGGACAGAAATTGCTTTCCTATATCAGCGTGTTTGTGTGCGCGCATAGGGGACGTAAGTGAAAGTAGACAGTTTTAGTTTAGCGAGCGCTGTACCATTGCGTATGCTGTAAAACGGGCAATTCGCCCTTTTTACAGCCGGCCTTGTCTAGTGTTAAGCAGTAATGCGGGGATCAATCGCACACACAGCGCGCGAACGCCGCAATTTAGTGGCACCGCCTCGTCGGTACAAGGCTCGTCCAGGTTGACAGCACCGATCGAAACGATAACGCGACGTACGCGAACGGAGGGAACGACAAGATCAGGGCGTATTTCGGAAAGCACACACACACAAAAAAGGCATGGGCGAAGGTCGGGCGCTGATTAGCCACCGGGATGGCACGCAGATCGTATATTAGATATGCGGTGACGATACTTAACGCCGCTTCCACAGCCGTCAGTATAACCCGTGTAGGCGTATGAAGTACAACACACCGTAACTAATTCTTCAGCTTCAGAAAGAAAAAAGTACTTGATTCTATTCAACAGACAATCTATTAATAACACAAGTATTTTCCAGACCTTCATATAGTAGAACTGAGCTGTAACCAGTGCTGGAATGCTAATTTGAAGTCCCCTTCATTAACAGTAGACCATACCGTATATACAGAGCCTGTGCAGCACCCTCCTTTCCTGCACAAAATTTGTAAAGCATTATGTTTTGTAATACATTTTCTGCTATTCGATATTTAATTCAATATCCTGTTGTTTGTTTCTTTTGATTCGATATTTGATTCTAAATCTACTATTCAGTATTTGCACACCCCTACAAAAAGAGTTAAGGACTGCTAGTTATATGTGTGCCATTAGTGTAGCAAATGAATTCAAGAGCACCGTTTGAAACATTCATACGTGTTGGTTGTCATTTAATAAACTTGTGGATGAGATATGATTCCCTATACTTTTGTCTCTCGGAAGTGTGACTACAATATGAGGTGTAATGTACCTAAATAGTGACATGGCAGGTTAAAATGCTGTGCGAATGCTTTCGGAAGTTTCTTGGCAGTGGCCGCCGAATTTTTTTATAATCTAACATTCACTGGCTGTTCTGTTTTGCCGACACACTGTTTGTATTCAAGCATATAAACAATGCAGGGGGTAAAATTAATCATGACTAGTGGCTATATGTTTGTGTCATTGAAAAGTGTACAGCTCCTGATGCAGGCATGTGTATATGGGTAGGGCGCACGGACCTTCTGCCAAGTTATAATGCATCATTTTTTACAGATGCAACGAATGCGTCAGGGTGACCATGGATTTTTCTATAAGTTCTTCCAGCATGACGCCGCAGCTTTTTGACAAGCTATTGAGCTTTGTCGCAGAGGACCTCACACGGCAGCACCACATTCGAGAACCCCTGGAGCCTGGAGAACGACTTGCTATAGCATTGAGGTTTGTAAAGGCTAGTTGCCCTTACAGAAATAATGTGCAATTGGAGGAATACGGAATGTGCAGCCTAAACAGGAAACTCTTTTTTTGTGATTGAATGTGATTTATTTGATTTATTTGTTTACATACTGCCAGCTGTCTTTTGGCAAGCCAAAGCAGGGAGGGGCCACAATACATTGAAACAAAACAAAATAAATTATAACGAAGCAACTGACAATGCGCGTGAATGAAAAAAAAACTAGTATATAATCTGGTTCATTACACACAACTAAATAAAACGCATAAGCAAATAAGGAATGGGTCACAAAACGCTGATTAAAAACAAGAAAAATAGTAGCGACGCAACTGACAATGCGCATGAAAAAAAATACTTGAAAAAAAAAGTATTTCACATCGGTCAAAGAGGCTGCAAGTTTGAACTGTGTGCATTACCAGTGTAGCAATTATGACTAACTTTATCGAAAAACTTTGCCATCGAGTGCCATCACGCAAAAGCTACCTCAGCGCTTTTGACCTTGTGCAACTTGTAAAACATGCCCTGAGGAATGCTTGCACATGTAGTATTAAACAAAGGTGGTAGTTAACCTACCCAAATTAAATTTTGATCGTATGTCACCCAAAAAATGCCCCCATAGCCATAGAAATAATCATTGTCATGTCAAGTCATATCATAATTAATGTGCAAACAACAATTGAAAAATGGGTACTAATTTTTTTCCTACTTGCATTCCAGCTACTTGGCATCCGGGCAAGACATAAAAGACGTTGCCTTGGCTTACCGTGTGGGGATTGAGACGGCTAGAGTGTGCATTCATGTGGCCTGTCGAGCAATCTGGGCAAGGCTCAAAGACCACTACATGAAGGTAATGTCACACAGCTGTGAGGGACACAGCTGGCACACATGTTTAAGTACTGCTCTGCATGTAAACCTATCACTTGTTTCATTGGTTCTCCTAAATTTCTACTTTATTCCGACAACAACATAAAAAGTTATAATACGTAACTCTTAGTTACACATGTTACTTGCACAAATTACTAGAGGTAGGTGAATATCAACTTTGTCAAATGTGAATCGAATATCGAAGAGTCAAATGCAGACTAATATAATTACAACAGCAATATTTCTTTTGATATAACTAAGCACCACACTAGTACTGACTACTGAGAAAAAGTATAGCTGTCAGGCTTAATTAGGATCAATTTCAAAATCTTCTTTCTGAGGTTTTGCGTGCCAAAACCAATTCTGATTATGAAGCACGCCGTAGTGCAGGGCTCCGGATTAGTTTTGACCACCTGGGGTTCTTTAACGTGCACTACAACGCAAGCAGACGGGCATTTTTGCATTTCGCCTCATTCAAGTGCGGCCAAAATCGTGTCAGATTAAAAAAAACTGCACAAATAATCTGAACCTTTTAGGGCCTGGTTGGAAACAAGATTTCCAAATGAATGGCTGCTGTGTGACAAGCTTTGCATGAACGCTAAATAAATGGTTTGCCTAATAAAGATCTGAAGTTGTGGGAAAAAGAATCTGCTGGAGGACTTCTGCGCCAAAGACATAGGTAATAGGGCCCGTTGCAAAAAAAGCATCACTTATTTTAGTGTAAAAGAGAAAACGATGCATGACTAGGCTGCCAAAAAAGACTACATGACAGACCACAAGCAAAAATCACAGGCTGTAATGTAGGCTTCTGCTGCAAAACCGAAAACAAAGCTTGCATTAGTCAGTTTGTGCCTGCATTGCTTCGAAACTTTTGTTGTTGTTGTTTCAATTTTGATCATTTGTGGTACACTACTTTGTTTAGCAGACGAAGAACAGTAACGAACCTTAACAGTTATTTTTTGCAAAATATTTATTTAGTTTCGATATTTCAAAAACACACAAATAGTTCATTTTCGAATACGAATGGTTGGTGTGGAATTTCTGTCATATTTGAAACTTCGAAAATTCGCCCACCTCTACAAATTACTCATTATCTAGAGCTGCCAGTCTGGACACTTCGATGATAGTAATAACTTCATTGTGAATTATATTGCTCTATTTTTTAAATTTTGTGTAGCTAAAAGAGACGTGTGATTTTGCACAATCACAACTGAATTTCCACTGTTCCTTTCAGCCACTTGTAATGAGAAATTACAGGAGCAGTACTTGTTGCTTTGGATATTTCCAGGTACCAAGCACGTCTGAGTGGGCGCAGATTGCCGATGGATTTGCCGCACAGTGGCAGTTCCCAAACTGTTTGGGAGCAGTTGACGGAAAACACGTTGCCATAATTGCTCCTCGGAATTCTGGCAGCTTGTACTTCAACTACAAGGTAAATTTGTGCATGTATAAGGTGTATCGACGCCACTGAAATAATTATGCAAGTGTGTGATTGGATTTACAGTTGCTACCAACTACGTGATGCCAATCTTAATGCTTTCATTCATAGTTTGATTTATTGAAAGGTTGCATTTTTCCAAGCAGTGCTACACATGTGTTGCTGTGTTACATATATACGGGGTGTTTCATTTTAGCTGCACCAAATTTTTAAAAATTGCCTGTGGCAAATAGCACAATTATAATCCTTGATCTAAACTACTCGATGAGGCGGCCATTACTTCCATGAGAAATCAAAACGTCTAATTGAGTAATTAACATGATTACGCTAATTAACTTTTTAAATAATTTTTACGGCACATCTTTTAATCTACGAATTATAGCCGGTGAGTTCGCAAGGCGTATTCACTTGGAGCGAATGCTCAGGACTGAACCAGTTTTGAGATATTAATTTTCAAAGTGTCCGACAACATGCATGGGCGGAACGCCCACCCAGTTAACTTTCTGAAGAAAACGCTGTTTTATGCATGGAAGCATAAAAGCATGCATGCTAGTGCTCTTCCGACTAGACGTGGCCACAGCCTTAACCTAAAGCCCTTTTTTGCGTGCACTAACGTATTGAAACACCGTTTTTTTCCGAGTCATTGAAAGCTGGAATGATTTAGCCGGTTGTGTTCGTGAAATGGCGACATCTGATTTTGTAGAAGCATTGGTGTGATATTACTGTTCGACTTCTTTCATTTATGTATTCTATGTACCCCACTCCTGCAATACCCCTGCATAGGGCTTCAGTATTTGAAAATAAATGAATAAATAAAGTTGCCCATGGATTTCGTCTGACATTTTGAAAATTAACATCTAGAAACTGGTTCAGTCCTGAGAATTCATTCCAAGTGGATACGCCTTGCGAACTCACCGGCTATAATTAGTAGATTAAGATATGTGCCGTAAAATAAATAATTAAAAGGTCAATTAGCGTAATTATGTTAATTACTTGATTAGACATTTTGATTTCTCATGGAAGTAATGGCCGCCTCATCGAGTAGTTTAGATCAAGGATTATAATTGTGCTATTTGCCACAGGCAATTTTTAAAAATTTGGTGCAGCTAAAATGAAACACCCCGTATATATGTAACACAGCAACACATGTGTAGCACTGCTTGGAAAAATCAAGGATTATAATTGTGCTATCTGCCACAGGCAATTTTTTTTTAAATTTGGTGCAGCTAAAATGAAACACCCTGTATGTAAGCAAATGCACGCAATCTTGTGTTTGTCAACTCTATATTTTGGTTTCTGTACAGGCAATGCATGTTGCCAGACCTCACAAGGCTGCGACATAACTGCTGCCCCTCAGTTATCCTCGTCGCATGTAACCTTGGTATTTAAACCCACGTAGTGGATGCACCTGGCATTTACAAATATGCTCTTTCACTTTGCTTATTAATAGCTGCCTGTCCCCCTTTCATCATGTTACGCATACTTGTGCCTCTGCTGTAATTCTTGAACACCAATTTTCAGGGCACCTTTTCGGTGGTACTGATGGCTGTTGTTGACAGCAACTACAAGTACATCATGATATATGTTGGAGCAGAAGGCCGTCATAGCGATGGTGGCGTCTTCCCGAACTCCACATTTGGAAAAGCCCTTCGACAAGAGCGCCTCTCTGTGCCTGCTTTTGCTCGACTTCCTGGAACAACGGCCACTGTTGCACCTTTCACCTTCATTGGGGACGAGGCATTCCAGCTGCGCAGCGATTTTATGCGTCCATTTCCAGCAAAGCAGCTGAATGATGCACGAAGGGTGTTCAACTACCGACTGAGCCGAGCACGGTACGATAAAATTACTGATTTGCAGTAAGCATGGTTAAATTCTAAAATGAAACAGAAATGCATACAAAATACGACCAGTTCACCAAAAATTCTGTGAACTTTGGTACTGCAAACCCATGAAAAGCAGACATCTATTAAAATTGCACAAAAAGTTTTCATTCAACTTTGTGTCACGAGTTCGCAGATGAGATCATTTCACTATTAAGTGTCGTATTGTATGACATGCAATGTTTGCACAAATACAGCTGCGTACCACAAAATTAAACATGGAAGCTAGTATTCTATTGGTACAAGGCCGTAATGTACAGTGGCAGTATATACATAGAACAAATATGTAACGAGCTTAATATGCATAATAGCTGATGCTTAGTGTGACAGCTCATGGAATAACCATTCGTTGCTAGCTAACCTTTCACACTTCACATCAATGACTTTTGTTGAATACTTGGGAACAGAGAAAAGAAAGAAAAAAACATGAGACATGACTACACAGGAACAAGCATTCGTATTGGCTTACCTTTTTTATGGTATCCCAAAGTATTATGCTGTCCCTAAGTATGCACCAGCAAGAGCTTCCAACCCTTCCGCACTTTTCTTTTGTTTAAAGGAAGGTATTGGATTGCATCAGCCTGAATAAAAATCAATGATTTTCCTTTTTTTTTTCCAGGAGGTGCGTGGAAAATGCCTTTGACATCACGGCAGCCCGGTGGCGCATACTCCTCCGAACCATCCCTTTGCAGCCTGAGAATGTTGACTTTGTCATCAAAGCAGCTTGCATCTTGCACAACTTCCTGTCCATCCTTAATCCAGACGTGCATCATTTCACAGACAGGGAGGACAGTTTTGGGAATGTTGTGCCGGGGCACTGGCGGCAAGGCATGCCAAGGGATGGCTCGGAGCAGGGCTACTTTCCACTTCGCACCACACGTGCCAGAAACTTTGAAGCTAGAGCTGCGGATGCCGGAAATCTTCTGATGGTGTACTTCTGCAGCAGTGCTGGTGAGGTCCCCTGGCAGTGGAACCAACCTGGTGTGTCAAAGGAAGCAGCCGTGAAGCAGCTCCATGACCTACAGCTACTTCCACTCCAGTGATGTAAGTCATGCAAGCAACAATGGCAGGCATATATATATATATATATATATATATATATATATATATATATATATATATATATACGTTTACTGCTTTCACCACAATACCGTAAGCAGCATTCATACTTTTCTGTACATGTTGTTACTATTTGTTTTAATGCTGAAACATTGCTTCAGTACTCGGTTGAAAACAATAATTTATTTAACTTATGGACGACAAAACTTCACATAGACAAATGCAAACAATAAATGCACAATTACAACATAAAATGGAATAAATTATAAGAATGAAATTCAAACAAAAACACAAAATATAGCATAAGTCAAAATTGTACATTAACAAACTGTTATATGCTATTTTTTAAAACACTATTTTTTTAATTCCTCCACTACTTGCATTAATTTAATTTTCATGGTGAGACTCCTGTCCTCAGGGACCTCTCTCATGTCTTTGAGCAGAGAGAAACAAAACATTTCGAGGTCGTCCTGCGGTTTGCATGTTTTCATTGCACATGTAACATTGCCCAATTGCTCTAATATTATTTGACTGTCATCTTTCTTTTTCCTTTCCCCCCTCTTGATGATGTTGCTTCAGAAGGAACACTGCCCAGCGTCCCTTGCTTGTGACTGCCTGCTGAGGGCAGCGATGTTTGTGACTGCTGCCTGCTGTGGTGTGCCTCAGAAGTCTCCGGAACCAGCACATCTTGAAGCACCGGTGATTCCAGAGATTCCAAAATGTCCTGGGATTCCAGTGACTCATGTGACACCGTAGACAGTGTCGCTTGCGACGCTTCACCGGATGGTGACGGCACCTCAAGCGATGCCAGATCAGAAAACTGGCACATCTTTGTTAAAATGTCCGCAGCGCTTTCCTCCTCACTCGATGGGGGCACAGATGGAAGGTTGCCTGATGTCCTGCATGTGAGCGTATTAAGGTTTGCACATATTGCAAAAGTGCAAATAATGTGCCGGTCTAAGGGCAAAAATATGTAATGGCTCAAGCCCATCCACATTTGTTTTAAGGTGTCATTTTATTAGAAAGCAACGCCGAAACTCTGAGTCAGTTTTGTAGAGCTTGCGTACACAACCAGAATGAACATTTTTTGCATGCACTGAAATGTAGCTTTTGTATTTTTCTTTTTTTTTTGCTTCTCATACATTTAAGCAGTTCCCCATGAGATCTGCGTGCCTAACGCCTAGTGATACCTTGTACTCGAAAGAGTGCATATCTGGAATGCTTCAGTTTCGAAATACATCAATTAGCATTCCACTACACTTAATCAGTGTGCCCACTTAATAAATTTCATATTGAAAGATGTATGTTTCTACTCTCTCAACATTCAGTAATAGTATTGTTATGTCATGTTTTAACATGAGGCTTTTTCCTGTTGTTACAGTTTCTTACTTGAAATGTTCTCGGCTTGTAACTGTTTTCCTTTCATTTGTTTTTAAACTTCACGCCATACTAAACTGTTTTTCTTAATTCAGTGTATGTATAAACACAGTGCAAAGCTATGTAAAATGTAGCAGTCAGTGCAGTTGTTGTTTGTATTTAGGAAGTTTTGTATAATCATGTTTGTCACCTTGCCATCTGCCATGCAAGGTTTTTTGTTGGCCCAGTGAAGCTGATTTTAGCGAGCGAAACCCTCCAGAAGGTTTCTTAAACAAAAGCTTTCTTTGCCTCTTCTTTCGACTTTCCCACCGCTGCTGCTGCTGTTTTGCCAAATAGGTCTTACTTAAGGCATTATACTGAAATTAATGTAGTCGTTGAACCACTGTCATCCCTGCTGACTGCCGGCTACAGTCTTGCACGAGTGACCACTACCGGACATAGTGCAAATACCGGATATAATAACGTAAACAGATCGTGGTTTAGACACGTAAAATTCCAGTAATAACTTTTTCCACAGTGCAAATAAGAGTAAACTGGATCGTGTAGTCTCTACTGGGAAATGTCTGCTAAGCAGTAACAGCGTTCTCCACAAACATTGTGAAAGCATTGCTTAAACCAATAACCACATCGCTTGGGATCCACAAAGTCACCGCAGGCTGATAATTAGGTAAGGACACCGCTGAGCAGACACAAAAACCAGCATTATCAATCACACAGCTGACAATGCCGTCAATACTTTGGTGCATTTATTCCTACAGCATGAGGGCACTGAATGAATCCTTGAGCGAGCTAGGTAAAATTTGATTGTTTGTGATGGAGCACTGATTTGCACAGGGCTGGCTAGCAACAAAACGCAAAATTAAAGCTGCTCATTGCAGTGCCCCAGACAGACGTGAATATAGCAATATTCAATGCGCGGCTAAATACTGCTATGCACTTGCACGCTGCCTTTTAGGATCAGTGCATAGAATCAAAGGAAACCACTTGCACCTAACACAACGCATGCCTCTTGTGGTATGAATGACTATTGCCAAAGTTTTTCTTTTTTTTTTGTGTGTGTGTGTGTGTGTGTGTGTGTGTGTGTGTGTGTGTGTGTGTGTGTGTGTGCGCGCGCGCGCATCAGGCAAGTCCTTTTCTTTTAGATTGTCCTGCTAGTTTGTATGTGCTATTCTCTGCACTTCTGTCCTGTGCTTTATTATATTAGGTTTTTATGTGCTACTTTAGGTGTTATTTTGTACTTGTTTTTCTGCTTTCTCTGCTCCCCACTGCAAGCAAAAACCGGCTTTGTGGGTACCTAAATAAATATACAAAACTATCCTTGTACTGCATATATGTGCCCTGACCAGATCACATTTAACGAAATATGCGATAATCGCACTAGCGATGATGCACACATCTTTTATCGCCAATTAGACAAAGCTGAATATAAGCATACTACGCGTCGATTTAACTCATGCAAGCGCGATTTTGGGGCCCCACAAATTCGGCCCATTACCTGCTACAATATAAACATACGGCATCGCCGGTCAACATAGTAAACGGAAAACACTTGCAGCCCGTGTTTCATTTTCAACACGTCGGCTAAGATTGAAACTTCAAAATCACTTAAGGTCTATATTCCATTGTGTCGCGCAGGAACATCATTTGCTCGAAAAACGGCCAGACGACGTCGTCCTGCACGTCGTCTGCACCGGCGCCGCTCTTTTTTTCTTCCTGCAGTCCCTTCAGAAGGCGGCGAAATTTATCCCTCAGGGATTTCCAGCGCTTCTGTGGCGCTGTGATAACGTCATCTGCACAGATAAAACGCGTTTTAAACATCGGAGAGTTGGCTGATAAGAGGCAGCTTATACCGGTTCCACACAGGCTTTCGATCGCGATCGAGCGATATCAAATTTCTGGATCGCCATCGGCTCTACGCTCATTGCGCGGTACAAGCAATTGTGAACACAAATCCCGATCGGGCTCGATCGGGTTCGAAAGTGCTCTCGTATGACACCCGTATAAAATAGCGAGCACTTACCTGTTACGGCAGCGTCGGGCATGACGATCCTCGCCACCTCGGTCCACAAGCACCTCGTCATGTGCTTATTTTTGTGATGTTTATGCTTCGCTTGCCAAAGGGCAGGCCGAGCCTCAATCAACGCAGGCGATCAGAGCTTCATTGTTGACCCCTTCCATCGCTGGCGAAACTTCGGCAGCGACTCCCGGCGTATCGGTCCGATTCCGAAACTTCGACAACACCTGTTTCCAAGCCGCCGGAAGATCATATGCCGGCCACGTGACGTCGGGGCTGCCACTTCCGCCGCGTGCGCTCAAAATGAGTCCGGCTCAAAATCAAGTCCGGCTTGACGCGCGCGCGGGCTGCGCGTCTCCCCTCTCGAGACGCGTAGGACGAGCGCGCAAGGCGACGCAGACGTATGACGCGTAGTCAGGCGCGTACGATTAGCCGCGTGTGGTTGGGCCTTAAGGCTCCCATTCGGAATAGCTACAGCGCCAGAAGTATTCCAGAAGGCAATGAGTGAAATCTTTGACCGAGCCACCGGAGTGCACGTGTACATAGATGACATTTTAATCTGGGGAGCTACTAAAATTGATCACGATGCGCGCCTCCGCCATGTATTGCAGTTGGCCAGACAGGCTGGATTGACGTTTAATGCTGATAAATGCAAGTTCAGGTTGACTGAAATTGATTTCTTGGGTGACGTCATATCTCAAGACCGCATAAAGCCAAACGCCTCGCTGAGCACATTACTGGGCAAAATGCCTGACCCGGCAGACAAGGCGGCAGTGCAACGGATGCTAGGAGTGGCAAATTACTTCGGCAAGTTCATACCTCACCTGGCCGATAAAACGAACCTTCTACGCAGTCTTTTAAAGAAAGGCACTATCTTTATTGGACTCAGCAGCATGCTCACGAATGGGCAGTTATTTGCGAGCATTTAAGCAAACCACCGTTGCTGGCTATCTTTGATCCGTCTAGAGAAACAAAACCCTCTGCAGATGCCTCAAAATGCGGGCTAGGAGATGCGCTTTTGCAGCCTTACGGCGATGATTGGCGGCCAGTTGCCTACGCATCTCGTGCTATGACTGCCGCAGAACAAAGATATTCCCAGATCGAGAAAGAAGCGATGGGCATTAAGTTTGGCTGCGAGAAATTTCACCAGTTTGTATATGGTCGCAAAATTCTTATTGAGACCGACCACCGCCCGTTAATCGCTATTGCTTCAAAAGCGATTGGTGACATGCCACCGTGACTTCAACGTTTTTTTTTCTGCGCTCGCTTACATAGGACTATGACCATCATTTTTGCCAGGCAAGAAGCTGCTCCTGGCCGACATGCTGTCAACGTCGTCGCCAACTACAGCAGGGGATACCCCTACATCCAGCGAGGATGTAGAAGTCCACGCAACAAGCATTGTCTCGGATTTGATAAGCAAAAAGACAATGGATTGCCTAGCGAGGGAAACCGCAGCCGATCCCGAGTTGAAAGCTGTTAACTACCTAAACGGCAAGGGAAGACTGGAAGGCAATTTGAAACTGTTCGCATCCGAGTTAACTCTTGTCGAAGGCATTCTTTTTAAAGGATGCAAGGTAGTAATGCCAAAGTCATTGAGGACAGAAATGCTCGAACGCATTCATGTTGGCGTCCCAACCTCAATAGGTGCTTGGGGCGCATGGGAAATGGCCGCCTTGGGAGCGCCACAGACATCACTTTATTTCTGTGCTCACGTTGGTTTGGACGGGAATTCAGGGCGCAGGCTCCTTTCCCAAGCGCATCACCCCTGAAGAAAGCCGAACGCCAGGCCGGGGCACGCTTGTACCCATTTGAACCAGTGGGTGCCCGGCGGCGGCATTTGGGTATCAACAAGTCTAAGGCAAAGGCTCCACGCTTGGCATTTTGGCCCAGGGCTTAACACTGACATCGAAAGGATGCTACAAAGCTGTGCAGCTTGCCGCAAGTATGCTTACGCGCAGCAAAGTGAACCTTTAGTATTCAGGCCTTCACCATTGTATGGATGGTACAGAGTGGAAGTCGACATCTTCCAGCAGGGTGGAAGTTCATACCTATGCGTATTTGACGCCTTGTCCAATTTTCCAGAAGTCGAAAAACTGAGCGACTCTTCCACCAAAGCTGTCATCGAAAAACTGAGTGCCATTTTTTCCAGATATGGTATCCCAGTAGAAGTTTGTACCGATAATGGTCCTCAGTTTTCATCTCAAGAATTCGCATTTTTTGCTTCTAGATACGACTTCCATAAAGTGACTTCAAGCCCACGTTTCCCCCAGTCCAACGGTATCGCCGAGAAAGGCGTTCAAATTGTAAAACGAATTAGGAAGAAGACTTGGGAAACGAAACAGGACTTTTGGCTACCGCTACTAAGCTACCCTTCGTGCCCTCTCGAAGACGGTCGCTCATCTAGTGAACTGCTACAGGGAAGACGCCTACGCACGAGACTTCCGGAGTTCAGCCAACACTCAAGTATTCATGTGACTAAACACAAGCAGCCCGAAGCTCGGGACCAATTTCTGCCCGCACTCTAGAAAGGCGATATCGTAAGGATAAATGACAAGTCGTGGACCCGCAATGCACAAGTGCTAGGGCCAGCCGCACCAAGATCGTATGAGGTAGCTACGGAATATGGCAGAAGGTTGCGACGCAACCGGTGACACCTGCTGAGGACGCGTTCCCACAGGCGCGTCTGCGTCAGCAGATGTTTGGTGAGTTACGGCACCACGTACCCGAGCACATGGGGATTGGACCCTCCCGCGTGTAGTCGTGCGCGGCTTAGCCGTGTCTGGCGAAAGGGGGATCCTGAGGGTTGAGCCGATGCCGGGTGTTCGGACCTTTAAGGCCCCCGCTGGAGGCAACACACCTCTTCGGCCTCTGCTTCACATAGACGGCACCCCTGGGCTGACCCACCCAGGGGAAATCGGCAGTTGCCTTTTCCTGTCCTCCTCTTAAATCTTAGTCTTTCTCTATCACTTTCAATCTATCCTGTCTTGTGTTCACTTCCTTTATTTCCAATTTCCTCGGCAGCTAGGGTTAACCTTGTGTGGGTAGCCAACCTTGGATACTCCACATTTGGTTATAGTGGTTACGTACAGCTGGCGTCTGCAGGTCTTGTGCTTACAGGTCCTGGAGCGTCCCCTTGTTGGGCTCCATGGTGGGTGGCTGGCGTTGCTGCCGAAAAATTCATATATACCTATGGCAAGTTCATATTCTCCACTCCGTGATCGCCGTCTGAAACGAGGGCGCACCGATGAAGTCTTCCAGTTTTTTAGTCACCAAAGAAACTTTTCCCCGATTCCACGTAATTCACTCAGAAAAAACAGACAAATCAATACGAACAATTTCACCCTTCCTTGTGTCAAAGACTTTGATATTTTTGGACCAGGCCATAAAGCTTAGAATGAATAGTTGGGCGAGTTGGTACGGTAATGAGACCATAGCAAGGAAGTTCGCTGAATGCCATCCATTGAATACCATCCATCCTGAATGCCATCCATCCATAGCATGCCATCCTGGATGCTATAAAGCATCCAGGATGGCAAGCGGGGATCTCCTCTTGGAACTCCGTGATCTGAAACAATATGAGAAACTGCCTAAGCTAGTGTCATTTCGAGAAGCTCAAGTAACAGTAACCCCGCACCGTACCATGAATACCACCCGTGGCGTTGTATCAGATGATGATCTCTTGCAGCTGAGTGAGGCTGACCTCCTAGAGGGTTTCAGTGAGCAGAATGTAATCAATGTTAAGCGGATCAAGATGAGGCGCGACAATAAGGAAATCCAGACCAAGGACCTGATACTTACTTTTAACTCAAGTGTTCTGCCAGAATCCATCGAGGCCGGATACATCAAACTTCGTGTTAGGCCATACGTGCCAAATCCTCTCCGATGCTTCAAATGCCAGCGGTTCGGCCACAGTTCACAGAACTGCCGAGGCCGCCAAACTTGTGCGAAATGCAGTGCTCATGAACACTCCTCCGAGTCTTGTGAAAGCTCTCTACATTGTATTAACTGTGATGGGGAGCACGCCACATACTCGCGGTCGTGCCCATCCTGGAAAAAAAGAAAAGGAAATAGTAACTATTAAAGTAAAGGAAAACATAACTTTCAAGGGCGGGTATCGTACCTGCCGAAAACTAGCTTTGCCGAAGTGGCGCGTTAGGGGGCAGCGCCACAGCGGCTTCCGGCGGCTGTCCGGCCCACACACAGTGAACCGGCAGTGACGCCATCCACCCCCTCGGCGGCTGCAGCTAGCGCTGCTCTGCCAACTCACAAGAAGGGGCCATGGACCTCCAGGCTGGTGGCCTCGAGGGCCTCGTCTCTCGAGGCGAGGCCTTCTCGTCAAACCAACCGCTCGCAAGAGCGCGTGTCCAGCGCCTCGCAAGAGGCTATGGACACAACAACCAGCCACACGGCGCTACTTGCGCCTAAGGAGCCGCGAGAGTCTCGCGATTGCTCCAAACAAGAAAAACACCGCATCACGGCTCCCGGAAAGGGTTCTGTGAAGTAATTCCTCTTCCTTAACACACAGCACAAAACCCACATTCAACATGGATACACAAATATTACAGTGGAACGTCCGAGGACTCCTCCACAATCTCGATGACATCAAAGAACTCTTACATAAGTATAATCCAAAGGTGCTGTGAGTCCAAGAAACACACCTCAAACACACGCAAACAAATTTTCTCCGACAATACGCCATTTTTCGCATGGACCGCGATGACACAGTCGTATCTTCCGGTGGTGTGGCTATTGTAGTCGACAGAGGTATTGCCTGCCGGGAACTAAAACTTCGTACGCCCCTAGAGGCAGTTGCTGTCCCAGGGGTGTTTTTTGACAAGCTGGTCACTGTCAGCTCTATATACATCCCTCCCAATTATCAACTACATAAAACCGAATTCCAAAACTACATAAATGAACTTCCGGAGCCATACATAGTTGTCGGAGATTTCAATGCACGTAACACTTTGTGGGGAGACTCACGTTGCGATGCGAGAGGTCGCCTAATTGAAAATTTTCTCTTTTCTTCAGGCGCATCATTACTTAACAAGAAAGAGCCTACATATTTCAGCGTGACACATAACACATATTCATCCATTGCTCGAGTACACTAATGCCATTAGCATCGAGTACACTAATGCCATACCTGGAGTGGTTCGTTCTCAAGAACCCCTTTGGGTGCGACCACTTCCCCATTATGCTAGGCTTAACAGAAGATGGATGCTCGCCACACGTTCCCCAATGGAAGGTTGACTCGGCTAACTGGGAACTTTTGCGACAAATAACATATTTAAGCCGTGATGACATTGCCTCTTTTAACCCATATATGCCCACTGTCCTATATGTAGAACGCTGAAATTTTTCCAAACACCTCGAACATTTTTTTTGTAAAAAAGCTAGTGCCCCCTCACGGGTGTTTCTGAGGCCCTACACTTCTCGCGTGCAAGTCTTGGTTAGCGTGGGAGCACTCCTCGCCACGTGCTTTCAGTCGCAAAATTGTCGTTCCGCGTGAGCTTCGATGAACGCAATGCCGCAGATGAAAATGCAAGTAATATAAATTCAAATGATTATTGATGTTGTCGAAATTTTTGTCAGTTATTCCTGAGTAATTGCATATGCTCTGAAAGCAAAGTTATTGTGATATATGCAAAAGTTGTTTGTTTGCGGTCGGTCAAACAGCGGTGTCCTATATGTAGGACGCTGGGCAGATCGGGGGTCGGTGTTGTGTCGCTGTGGAACGCGCGAACCATCGCGCGCGTAGCGTTAAAGTAACGTAATAAAAGAACATATGGACGTATAGTAGAAACTTTTTTTCCACTTGCAGTCAGGAGATTCCCTACAGTTCATTTTACCGCAGAAGAGATCCACAAACGCTCAACGACATTCTAGACCTCATGAACGCTGGGGAACATGTACCGTCGACTGTGGCCATTCTTCCGCCCGATAATCACGCGGCGGCAGTGACAGAGAAACAAAGCGGTGATGAAGAAGGCACTGTTGTATGCTCCATTACTATACTGCTTCAGCATTGATGAAAGTACGTGCGAGTACTTTGAAAAGCATGGATGCAAGCAGTTAATGAAAGGGAAACCAATCCGGTTTGGCTCTAAATTGTGGCACGTTTGCACCCCATTGGGCTATTTGCTTTCTGTTGAGCCCTACCAAGGGAGGTAATGTGAATGATGTGAATGATAAAAACAATCTTGGTCTAGGAGGATGTGTTGTTACAGAAATGGTGTCCAGGAAGAAAGGAAAGCTTGATTACTGTTTTCATGCGTTCTTTGACAACTTCTTTTCAAGTCTCAAATGTGTTAGAATGCTTTCGTCAATGGGTGTCAAGTGCACAGGTACCGTGCATGATAACCGAATAGAAAACTGTCCCATAATCACACAGAAAGAAAGTAAAAGTAAGACTAGAGGCTTCTACTATTACAGAGTCGACGCCGAATTTGAAATTATCGTATGTCGCTGGAAGGACAACAGCGCAGTGACCGTCGTCTCAAATGCTCACGGAGTCGAACCAACGCAAATGGTAAAAAGATATTCAAGAGAGAACAGGTCCAAAGTCACGGTGGAGCAGCCATTCTTGATTTCTAGGTACAATGGCTAAATGGGAGGAGTCGATAGACTGGACCAAAATATTGCCAAGTACCCCACAGTCATTAGAGGAAAGAAGTGGTATTCTTCACTCCTGTTGTATCTTGTTGATGCATGTGTGAATAATGCATTCCAGTTATACAGAATGGGAGCGAACAAAACAGCTCCTCACATTTCGAAGGACGATAGCGATGTCATACATGAAGAGTTATGGCTCCAATGCGTGGAAAAAGCATGCAATCTTTACTGGAAGCCCAAAGCAGATTGGACCGCATTGACCACACAGTGATCCCTCAAGACAAGCAAACAAGGTGTGCTCATTGACATGGGCCGACCACCACACGTTGTGAAAAAAGCGACATCGGAGTCCATGTCAAATGCTTCAAATTGTATCATTCAAATAAGTAGTATATGTGGCTAGTGTACTAATGTAGGACGGCTACAAAAACACAGTTCAAAAAACTTCTTTTTAATAAAAGGTTGATTCTGATTTCTGAGGTCCGAGAAGCAATTATTACGGGAAAATAAATCACTTTCCTTAATTTCTCCAAGTTCAGGCATATATGGGTTAACATGGACGATGCTGTGGCGTATATAACAGGTTTTATCATTGACGCTGCTCAAAGGTGCATACAACAAACTAATGGACTGGCTAATAAACGTCGCCTGCCTTGGTGGAATGATGAATGCCAAAAAGCAAGTAAAAAGCAAAACAAAGCCTGGGGATTGTTTCGCAACTCCCCAACAGCTGAAAACCTGATAAATTTTAAACAACCAAAGTCACAGGGCAGAAGAACGCGTCGACGAGCAAAGAGAGAGTGTTGGGAAAGGTACATTTCCAGTATAAATTCATACACCGACGAAACAAAAGTCTGAAATAAGGTAAATAAACTAATAGGCCGGAAGTCACATCCTCTACCCTTAGTAAGTCTCCGACAATACGCCATTTTTCGCAAGGACCGCGATGACACAATTGATGGTGATAGCCTTGAAGACCAGGCGGATTGTCTAGGTGAACACTTTGAGTATGTATCAAGTGAATCGCATTATACAGAAACTTTCCTGAAGTTCAAAGAACGCGAAGAGCGGCAGCCTCTTAACCCGCAAAGGTTCTTCGATTGAGGCTTACAATCAACCATTTAGCTCAGCCGAACTTAAAGCATCTCTCGCTTGTTGTAACAACTCGGCGCCAGGTGGCGATCTTATCATGTACGAAATGATTAGGTACTTGCACCCCGAAACACTGACAACACTCCTGTCTCTTTTTAATGCCATGTGGGCGGCTGGCTGTATTCCGTCCTCATGGAAAGAAGCCATAGTCATCCCGGTACTTAAACAAGGCAAAGACCCGTCCTTAGCCAGCAGCTACAGGCCAATAGCTCTAACAAGCTGCCTGTGCAAGCTGTATGAAAAAATGATAAACCAGCGTTTAATCAGTTTCCTAGAAGATAACAAATACTAGACCCCTTCCAGTGTGGCTTCCGAGAAGGTAGGTCAACAATAGACCACCTTGTTCGCATCGAGGCAAACATCAGAGATGTGTTTATTCTTAAGCAGTTTTTACTTTCTGTATTTATTGATTTAGAGAAAGCGTACGACACGACATGGCGCTTCGGGATTCTGCGAGATCTTTCTGCGATGGGGGTCCGCGGAAATATGTTAAACACAGTCGAAAGCTACTTGTCTAACCGCACGTTTCGCGTAAGAGTGGGCAATGCTTTATCTAGAACATTCACCCAGGAGGCTGGCGTGCCGCAAGGGGGTGTACTTAGTTGCACACTCTTCATTGTAAAAATGAATTCGCTGCATACTGTCATTCCACGCAGCATGTTATATTCTGTGTACGTCGATGACGTACAGATAGATTTCAAATCATGTAACATCGCTATCTCTGGACGACAGGTGCAGCTTGGATTACACAAATTGTCTAAATGGGGGGATGTAAATGAGTTCAAAATAAACGCACAGAAAAGTACATGCATACTCTTCTCAAACAAAAGAGGCGTGACACCGGTACCAAATCTCACGATCAATCGAGAGGAACTATCCATGAGGAGTGAACACAAATTCCTGGTCATAATTCTGGACTCTAAGCTTACCTTCATCCCCCATCTTAAATATCTGAAGACAAAATGTCTGAAGACTATGAACCTTTTAAAAATTCTCTCGCACATAACATGGGGATGTGATCGAAAATGCCTCCTAAACTTGTACAACAGTCTTGTCCGCTCACGCCTTGGTTACGGAGCTATAATTTATAACTCCGCAACGCCAAGTGCATTAAAAATACTAGACCCCGTTCACCATTTAGGTATCCGCCTCGTGACCGGTGCTTTCCGAACAAGCCCGATCCAGAGTCTCTATGTAGAGTGGAACCAGTGGTCACTCCATCTGCAGCGTTCATATAGCAGTTTCACGTATTTTCTGACAGTACAAGCAAACAATGAACATCCTTCTTATTCCAACATAAACGATATGACCGCTGCTACACTCTTCCATAACCGACCTACAGCGAGGAAACCGTTCCCTTTACGCGTAAGGAATCTTAGTGAGCAAATGGGTGTTCCAGTGCTTGAACATCGACCTATGGCTCCTGCTAAACTGTTACCGCCGTGGCAGTGGCAGATCATAGAGTGTGACACATCGTTCGTAAAGGTCACGAAATACGCTCCAGAGGCACACTTTAAAATGCATTTCCTAGAGCTTCAATCCGAGTACTCGTGTACATAGTTTTACACAGACGCTTCTAGATCACATGCCGGGGTTTCTTATGCAGCCGTCGGCCCATCTCTCTCGGAATCCGGTGTTCTGCACCCGCAAACAAGTATGTTTACGGCTGAGGCCTATGCACTATTGTCGGCTGTGAATCATTTAACGAAAACAAAACTTCAAAGAACAGTTATATTTACAGACTCTCTAAGCGTTGTGAAAGCCCTGATGTCACTCTGCAAACACAAAAATCCTGTACTCATTCACCTCTATTCCACCCTGTGCAGAGCGTATATAGCAAACCAGCATGTAATAATATGCTGGGTGCCGGACCATAGAGGCATTGAGGGTAATGTGCGAGCAGACCAAATGGCCACATCAGCTACATCACGCACTAGTAATCATACAGTAGCTGTTCCTGTAACAGACTTGAAACCTTTCTTGCGAAAGAAACTGCGAAGCCACTGGCAACGCTTGTGGGACGCTCAAACAAATTATAAACTTCACATGATTAAACCACAGTTAGGTTTCTGGCCCTCAGCTACGAAAACACGACGAATTGACGTCATATTCTGCCGTCTCACAATAGGAAACACGTACGGCACCCACAATTTTTTGCTTACTGGTGATGAACTACCAACCTGTGGTAGATGTGGTGAGAGGCCGTCCTCCACGTCTTGCTCGAGTGTCGGGAAGCCGAAACGGAAAGAAGAAAACATTTTCCTGTAGCATACCGCTATCATATCCCTCTTCATTCCATGATGTTTATTGGTGAAGAACCACTTTTTAATGCCAATGCAATCCTCGGCTTTTTGAACGATGTTGTGCTACATGTTATTAACCCAATAAGTTCGTAGCGCATCCTCTCTCTAGAGGATGCTGCTGTGATAGGTTTTTATAGCACATGCCTCCAGGCCCTTGTGGTTCAAGGGCTCTGTCTAGGCAGTTGTACTTCTTGCCAATTACTGCATCTTAAATATTTTAAATATAGTGTCATTCTTTGTCAATGCATTCTTCATTGCATAGTACACCTCATTAGTCATTGCCATGATTTTAGTACATGTATATTTGACGCACTTTACAGCGACTATTTTTACGCCCCTTTACAGCCACGCCTCATCTACTTCTCAGAATTCATCGCTCCACTGCAAACTCACAAACACTGGCATGACGCTCTTTGGCCATACTTGGCCCTTGCGCCATTAAACACCCTACACCACCTGCTGAGGACGCGCGAGAAGTATCGTAAAGAATCATTGGAAAGTGAGCTCACGTCGAGTGACGATAGTGATGGCGCCACCGAGCCAGAATTGCCCCAGAGTGTACACAACGAGGAACATCAAATTCACACACCAGCCTTGGGCCAGAGTGCGCAGACCTATAGCCAGGACCATCAGAGCCAGGGTGGTTCTCAGGATTCCATTCCTCATCCAGTCCTACGCAGATCAGCGCGGCAGACACGACCACCTGATCGACTACGCTACGATAGTAACTTTAATCAAGTAGCCTAAACTCTTATGTGGCAGTAGGGAGATGTATCATGCAAGGCTCGCCCGCCATGCGAGCGCATGCGCCGCTACCACCATGCGAGCGAGCTACAGATAAAGACCGCACGTGCTTATCATGCAGGGTACTATATAAACCCACCTCGTCCTTTTAATAAACGTTCTTTGTTGCTGAGTTCCCAACGTGTCACATCTGATACAGTCACTGCGCGTTGCATAGCGCAGCTTGTAACGCCGACACCGCGTTCCAATGCCGACACCGCGTTCCAGGAGACCCGCTTCGTGAATGCGCCTCTCTCTCGCTCTCACAGCGCGTAAATCCTGTTCACCTCGCAGAGCACGAGCGTACGAACGCGTCAGCTGTGGACGAAGACGACGACGCTCGAACGCAATCATATGGTTCGCAAAAATGTATGATCTGCAGGCGTGGATGTATAGCCTACCAACCAGACTGGTATCCATTGTTGATGAAGTGTATCCTTTTGCCTCCCTTTTCGAGAACTCTTACTGTAATAATTGTACTGTGAAGTGTTTGTTTTGTGCTTGTAGACGCGGCTAAGACTATTTTGGCCGCTATGAAAATATCTTACGTATTCGTAATAAATACCATGGAAGAAAAAAAAAGGATGTATAGCCTAGTGATTACGACGCTCACTTTGGGACTGGGGGTTCGCGTGCTTGAAACCCGCCTCGGCAAGAAAGATTTTTTCTTTTCTTTCTTGGTAGTTTCTTGCTACGCACCACAAATTACGATTGGCTTAAACAGCTTCACTGTTAAAAGCCTTCCTCCTGCAATACAAGGACTGCTTCTCGTCGTCGTCAAAAATTTGAAAACCCCCTGTCGCCAAGCACCGCATCATAACCGAATATGTCCACCCACTCCGTCAGAGCCCGTATAGAGTTTCGGCGCGGGAACGTGAGGCAACAATTGTCGACGAAATGCTACGCGACGACATCATCCAGCCGTCCAAGGGTCCGTGGGCGTTCCCCGTGGTGTTTGTGAAGAAGAAGGAACCCTATGTTTCTGCGTCGATTATCGTCGCCTCAACAAAATCACACTTTTCACCGGCTAACCGCTTTTCAA
>NW_023606883.1:0-60001 GCF_013339745.2 Dermacentor silvarum | reverse complement strand
ACGACTTACAACACTCATATCGCAGGGGTCTATCCGCCTATATTAAATTATTTTGTTTATACTTGATCAAGCAACATACAATAAACAACAAAAAAGTACATTTGGGAGGTTACATTTAAAGCTAGCACAAGTTTCTCATTGTATACACGTGAGGAGTTTGTCGGTTACCACTTGTCGCGCCAAATCTGCACCTCCACATAAGCTCCACAGAACATTCTATTCGGACATCGTTTGAAAGCGAAGTGTGCTCCAGCTCTTTTAGGAATTGTTTGTTCACTGTACCCGCCGCAGCCAGACAGATTTTTGGAAAAGCGGAGCAGTTGCCTGATTGTGACAGCTTACACCACGACGCGCCACTGGGACCTCGTGGGCACCTCAATGGGGAATGTGCCGACTATCACTGGCATCCACCCCTTCAAAAAATGTCGCCACCCTGCACGGAGCGCAGACGAGGAGAACATCGGCGCACCCTAGTGCACATGCAGCCACCAGCCATCTTGGTTCCCCAACGTTTGCACCCGCCGATGATTGCCTCCAATATAGGACGCGAGCGTCGCACGGCAGACCTAGATAAAGACGCGTGCTAACCGGCCACCCACCCACCTGCGCTCCTTGCGCCACCTGATCACCGCACGGTGCCACGCGCTCACTAACCCCCTCCCCAACGTTGCGCGCGCTTTATCCCGTGGCTATGGTGGCCACCACACCGCAGCTTCGAACGCTGGGCACGCACCTAGCCATTATTCTTCTCGGTTCACCCTCGTGCGCTTACCCTCGCACCCACAGCATACGGCATGCGATAGGATGTTATCGCTTTGGACATTGTACAGAATCTCACTGCTTCTTTTTTTCCCTCTTACCTATGGCATCCCTTTACCCCTCCCGCGGTACAGGGTAGCCAACCGGAGATAATCTTTGGTTAACGTCCCTGTCTTTCCTTTGTCTGGCACTCTCTCTCGCTCACTGCGACGCTGTAAATTTGTCTGGAGTGTCCACATACTTACCATCTCAATACTTATACCAGATTTATGCTTCGTAGAGCTGAAGAACCCACATTGCATTTAGCACAGGTGATGTAGTGACCAAGGAACACGACAATCAATATGTGCAGTTGTCCCAGGACATTGTCGAGTTGGACCTTGCGGACAATGGGCCAGACTCCTACTTGACTGGCCATCAAATTCAAGGGCGGATACTGTTCCCTGCGGCTGGATATATAGTCCTTGCCTGGAAGTCACTGGCAAAGCGCTGCGGCAAGCCTCTCTACAAGGTTCCTGTGGTTCTAGAAGACGTCAGATTTCACCGAGCCGCCATTATGCAAATAAACGGTGAGTCGACGCTAATTTTGCGCATGACCAATTTGCTGGCTGAGCGCTCAAGATTAAGAAAAATCTCTCTCTCGCTCACTGCGACGCTGTAAATTTGTCTGGAGTGTCCACATACTTACTATCTCAATACTTATACCAGATGGCTCCAGAAGGCTTGCCTCTTATACTAACGCATTTTTTTCATTATTAAACATCTTTCTCTGTCACTTTGCCTTGTTCCCTGTTGTGCAGCTCAGGGATTCTAGCCGAATCGGATCCCTTTGGTTCCATTAACTTATTTTACGGAGGTTCGTCGGTCTACGCTTCTACATTCTTTGCTGTTTCCAGAATTTGTTCAACATTGTCTGACGCTTTCCTGGGTTCGGAAGGACACCCCTTTTATTCTAGGACTACAAGCAACCCACCGTCATTGCCACAATAATGCGTCTGCTTGCGACACCACGGAATCTGGCGCATGTTCACCCGTCTGCCGCAACCAAAGTGTTTGCTAACACCACTGCTCAGATCACATGTGCTGTACAAGCAAAGTGGCAACATACCAGGAACGTGTCATACGGAATACGAAAACGCTTGCTTTCCGCGCATTGAGAGCACGGTAAAGAACTCCGCAGAGTAGATTTTTTGGGCTAGTTCGTGCATGGTTATACTAGTAGAATGCCAGCAAACTTGAAAAAGGCGAAAATCTAGAGGCAGACATAGACAAAGTGACAGGAAGGTGGCTTCTAGTCACCTTCTGGTCGTTTTGTCTATGTCTGCCCCCCTCTCGATTTTTCCTTTTTTCAAGTTTGCTGACATTCGCTTAGTAAAGAACTACAGGTGGCCAAAATTGTTTCCCTCTCACCCGTTACAACTTGCTTCATAATCTGATCGTGGTCTAGCCATGTGGAAACTCTAGAATTTAATTAGTGACAGGATTAACACCGAGTCATCAATGAATTTATTTGCGTGGCTGTCATCATCTTCAGTGGCGGCAGGCCCCAACGCCATTGCCGCATTGATGTGTCCGCTTGGAACATTGCCCATTTTGGCGCTGTTTACCCGCCTGCCGCTACGTTGTCTTCAACCATGGGAGCGGCTCGAACATCGTTTTCTTTTTGTGCTCACGAGGGTTTCGACGGGAATTCAGGGCGGAGGCTCCTTTCCCAAGCGTATCACCCCTGAAGGAAGCCGAACGCCAGGCTGGGTGCGCTTGTGCCCATTTGAGCCAGTGGGTCCCCAGCGGCGGTAGGAATCGAACCCACAACCTCCCGCAGCTGAGGCTTGCGCTCTACCACTCGGCCACGGCTGCGGTGTTTGCTGAAAGTGTTTGGTAACACCACTGCTCAGGGAACATGTGCAGTACACACAAAGTGGCAACATACCAGAAAAATGTCATACGGAATGCAATAGCGCTGGTTCACCGAGCTCTGAGAGCACGTTAAAGAACTCCAGGTGTCGAAAATTATTTCAGAATCCCGCGCTACAACTTGCCTGATAATATGATCGGTGTTTGGCCATGTGTAAACTCTAGAATTTAATTAGTGACACGTGCAGAACGAGTCATCACTGAATTAGCGCAGCTGTCATCATCATCAGTCTATTTTTATGTCCACCCACTGTGGAACGAAGGCCCCTACAAGCGATGTCCAATTACCCCTGTCTTGCGCTAGGTTATTTAAACAGGTGCGCCTGAAAATTTTCGAATTCGTCTCACCACATAATGTACTGCCATCCTCGGCTGCTCTTCTCTTCCCTTGACATCCAATCTGTATCGTTAATGGTTTGGCCATCACGGATGCCTTCATTTACACGCAGGTACCACGCGCTTCAACGTCACCATTATGGAGGGATCGGGTCAGTTCGAGATCTCTGAGGCGGGGGCAGTGGCAGCTAGCGGCCGTATTAGAATGGCTGGAGAGAACGAGAAAATCATCGACATGGAACCGCCATGCCCGAACGCCGCTGATATCGCGTCTTGCGATCTCGATGCCGAAGACGTCTACAAAGAGCTGAGACTTCGTGGTTGTGAGTACTACGATCAATTCCAAGGCATCCTCAAGGCCAACATAAAAAGTAAGTTCTGTTCAACGCGCAACACATGTTATGTGCAACTTATGAGAGTACCCAGGCGACTTTAGGTGGTATTTGTACAGCGCAAGCATATCTTGTAAGCTGCTACTATATCTACTCTGAAGGGATTCACTTAAGAGTAAGCGTTCTGCACCGGATTAATGTGATGTTATTTTATGACATAATATGGCATTTTATGAGTCAGGCATTTTAGACAATGGTGCTGCTTCAGCGGCGAGAAAACCAGTCCACTGTTTTTCCCCCGTTTTCTTTTTAATTTTGTTTTTAGCTGTCATGCATACTACGTCTCGTAAGGATGGAGCCAAGTATCAGTTCTAATGCCACTGCGACCGGCTCGCGTGGTACAAGGCGTTTGAGCTAATAGGCAGCGTAATGCGATCCCGCACGGTAATGAGTCGGCAACGTTTTGCCACTAATCCTGTTTTCCAATATGTTTTTTACGAAGATGTGTATGTGATCTAATTCCCGATTTTACGCGCCGTCGGATGTATCTGCGAGGAGCAGCTGCCGCTGTTCTAGCCGCAAGAACGGCCCGTGTCTTCATACCGCATGCGCTTCCACCAATGAGTGTGGAGATTTCAGTCCGATGACGAAAAGATCACAACCACACGGATTCGCCCTCCACGAATCACTAGAATATGAAATACTGTATATGGCTCCCACCGGGAGCCATAATCAGTAATTCATATATGGCTCCCGGAGCATATGTGGCTCCCACATGGAGCCATGTATGTTCCCTGTGGAAGCCATGTACAGTAATTCTACGCATCACTCAAGCAACATTATGCATCATGAATGGCGGAATTGCACCGACTGCACCCGCAGTAACCTGTATGTTTAGCCGCGGCTATACGGCCTGACTTTCTGTTCATGAGGATGCCTTTGCGTCGGTGGCGGCGCGGGTGTTTGCCGCCGCGTCATGTTTTTGCTCGCGACAAATGCGCCACGGGCTTCCAGCTTACAGCGTTTCTGGTGCTGTGCCAGGAACGCTTTTGTCCGCCTATTTGAACACGTCCAGTAGAGAGATGCACTAACCCTTTGAAGGTAATATTATCACAAAAAGTGACCACCTGCGAAAATCGCCACTTTGCTCTGGAAGGTACGACATCGCGGCTGATGACCGCTACGGACTAGTTACGTGAAGCGTTCGTCACCGGAAACAGCAGCGTGTTTCGCCTTGTCGGCTTATAAAAGCGTCGCTTACACTGATTTTTACAACGATTAGAATCTTTATTCTATTTATTTAATGTTTTCGGAGAAAACTCGCTTAAATACGAACGTTAAAGGTTGTTTCACCTATAGCCATCGCCGCTCGTATCGGGACCACCGAGCAAAATTCCAATTCCTGTTTTGCAGCAACAAAAAATACACGGCCAGCACAAGTTTGAAAAATAATTTAATAAATACACGGGAATTTCATAACTCATCAGAGCTTCAAGTTATTTAGGAATAGCTACGTATAAATTGAAAAACTTCTGTGCTGCTCCTGTTAGCAGTGTTTCTACCGATGATGTTTTTGCTTTAATTCAACCCATTTCCGTCTGTTAAAGATGTAAGCCATAATTCCTTCAGAAGATTCGCTGCTAAACGCAGAGCTGTATACGTTTCCCGCCATAATGTCGTGAGCAGCTGTGTCAAAGGCATCTTTAATGTTAAAAATGTCACACCGCCATCACATCGCGTATTATGCAATTATATGTGACATAATACAATCCACTCTATTAACTGATGTGCGGACACGTTGGGAATGTTCTATTTTTGTTTGTACGGTTTTTTTGCTGGAAAAACGGCCGGACAAGAGATGGGTTGCTTTAAACGCTATTATAACGTATTTGTCGACATCCTCCACAATTTTTCATTGGCACCTTATAGAATAATTAGGTTAAGTGTAAATAAATAACAACACATAATAAATAATTGTTTCTGCGCCGTGAAAAAAAAACGTACTCGAGAGTTTGTATCAGCAACCCCTATGAAATATTATGTATTATGATTTTGATATGTCGCAGATTACACAGCTCATAACCTGTACGTCTACCACCAAGAGAAGCGTACTGAAATTAAGCGTTAAGAATTACAACCCATACGATTTTGCACTCCCATTAGCAGTTGACCAAGGCGCATTTTTTAGAAACTGCAAAAATAAAAGAAAATGGGATAACAGTGCGCCAGATGACCTCAAGCATGACTGCGAAAAATGGAGCGAAGACGTGCGTGTTGTGAACATGATTGACGTTCCACGTTGAATTACCTTGACAAAAGACCTTGCAAAACAACTCTTCATGCCCTTTGCGACACAAGTATAGCGACTTATGGAGCGTATATGCCCGAGCAGTCACGGAAAAAACCAGCCTAGTGACGAAACGGGTCGTTGCGAAGGTCCGAATAGCACCTGTTCAAACACTGTCCCTTCTTCGATTAGAGACTGTGTGGTGTAGAGCAAAAGAAGACGAGGGACACCGAGATACAAGTACGAGCGCATACTGCCAACTGAAAGGTTTATTCTCTGATGAAAGGCTTTATATGGGAAAGAAAAGAATGAAAGACAACATACAAACAAAACACCATCATCGCCTACTGTTCCCGCGGGCGCTGCCAAGAAGGCCACTTCTTTTCGCCAGGGGTCGCATACCTTTACATGGGCAATTTTCGCGCGCCATGCTAGTCGATTTGACAATGACGCACATGCGCTCATCCATGCGCTTAAAGCTTACTTTTGTTTTTTCAAACAACGGTTTACATCTGCATACGCTACAATGGAGGGCTAAAAACCTGCTTTCCCGTTCCTAACATTATTGACATGTTAACGCAGACGTTTGTTGAAACACCTGCCAGGCTGTCCCAATTAGCATGCACCGCCTTTCAGAGGGATTCTGTACACGACCCCCTGCGCACACTCCACGTATCGGGCTTCTCTAGTTACACGCCTGGAAGCCATAGGCTTTCAGGCGTGTCACTTGTGTTCGAAAGCTGCCATTTAATCTGTGGTGGCAGGAGCAGTTTTTGCGCACGGGGTTCATATGTTCACCAATCATAAGATCAGAGAACACTTCATCACAGATGAGATGTTCTATATGATCAGAGATCAGAGATCATTTCTTCAGAGAATAAACATTTCGGTTGGCAATAAGCGCTCGTCCTCGTTTCTCAGTGTCCCTCGTCTTGTTACGCGCTACAACCCACAATCTCAAGGAAAACCAGCTAGCCCAAATCATTAACCTTCGATTAGAGCTTTCAGAAGCATCGACAGTGGTCAGTACAATCAACGCCGTGCAAACGAAGCTACCTATACAACTACGAGAAGTGGGTTCTTGTCAGGCTCATCTGCTCTACTTAGATGGATCACCTCAAGACCAGAAATTGAAAGACCTTCATTAACAATCATAATTCTCGATCTTTCTTTACTAAACCTGAGGCCTAGACTTGTCGCTGCGTTACCACAGATATTCGCAAGTGCCTGTAAATTGCTTACATTGTCCGCTAGTACCACTATGTCGTCCACATACATCAGTCCAGGGATCTTCTGTTGCACCATTTGTCCATTACGCAAGTAGGATAAATCAAACCCAAATTCGCCGTTTTCCAGTCGTCCTTCTGTGCCCTTAACATAAAGCGTGAACAAAAATCGAGACAGCGATCATTCTCGTTTCAGTCCTTGGTGAATTCCCACCACTTAATTACCTTTTTGACCTTCCCATACGACTTGTACTCGGTTGTCACTATATATCTCCCTCAGCAGCTCCACTAAATCGTCATCTATGCATTCGTGCTTAAGAATATCCCATAACAATTCACTGTCTACGTTGTCATAGTCTCCTTTACTATTTAGAAATGCTATCGATAATGGTCTATTCTAAGCTACTGAAATCTCTATGCGCTGAGTTAACGCAAACATATATTCTGTAAGAGTCGGCCTGGCCTGAACCCATTCTGCAGTTCCCCGAGTAGATCATTTTTCTCCCACTTCGACACTTGTAATTTTATGGCTTGAATAGCCATTCTATATATCACCGACGTTGCTGTAACTGGCCTGTTCGAGCTCGCCTTATTCTTATCACCTGCGCCTTTGTGGATCAGGTTCATCTTGCTTTCACGCCATCCAATCGGAATTTTCATCGTTTTAATAATTTGCTCTATGGCATTAGTCAGCAGTGCCTTGCTATTCGGGCCGACGAATTGTTTTGATTAGCCGTATAGGAATTTCATCGGGTCCTGCTGCCGTGTTGTTAGGGATATCTTCTTCTGTTTTTTTTTTTTTGCCAATAAAAGCTTTTTATGCTACATTTTGATCTCTTAGGGCTTCTGTGGTGTTGCTTGATCTGTTTCAGTTTGAAATACGCTTTCCTTTGTACAGAAGTTAACCCTAATAACGTCTTTTTGCGTAGATGTTACCGTCTTGATCCCTTATAGACGTTTGCGTATTTTTAGTTGGAGCTCCGAGTGCACTTATATGGCTCCAGAATCTTTTTGGGGCGCCTTTATCTCGTTTCCGGTCTTCCCTGATTAATCAACGCACCCTACAATCTGCATGTTTGCAACCTACGTGGATAACGAAGATCTGACCAGAGTTGGGGGATAACTGCACAACTCAGATTTCAAGATGTGTAAAGGGCACATTATTGTTTTCCCTCCAGACCGTATACTTACGATGTACTTGTTTACAGGAGATCACCGCAAGCTTATGCATGCCGGAGTGCGCGACATTCTAATTATGCGAGAAATACTGAAAATCAAAGGTCCACATTAAGCGGTGAAAAAGTTTGTACATTACCACCAGACATATAGAAGACTCGAAGCGAAACCAATGGCTGAGCGATTTGTGCCTCTGCCAAAGGACAGAATAACAGTGAGCACTTTAACGTCATTGGCATAGACTTCGCATGACCGTTGTATTATAAAGCAGGGCATGAGTCATTGAAAGCGTACGTCATCTTCACTTGCGCAGCCACAAGTCCTGACTTGGTTGAGAAATTGAGCACATGAACTTTTTGTATGCAGTTTGAATGTTTGCCGCACGATGTGTTATCTGTAAAGCCGTTTTTTACGCTAAATGTCTCAGCTTCAACAGAGCTCCCACAGATTTGTAATCTGTCTGGAAATCCATACGACGCGAAAGAGTGCTTCAACATATCCGGTATCATAAGATACGCAGGACGTTTACTGCTGGGAGAGCGCTATGATGGGAATGGATTCGGGGAGCGGTTGACACTGACAGTCAAGACGTCCCTTCAAAAATAATTGAAAGCCTGTCACCTAACTTACGATGAACTTCAGTATTAGGGGACATTGAATCTCACGTCCGTTGGCTCCAACGTCGGATCCTCTAGAAAAAGTACCATGAAGCGCGGCTGACTTTATAATAAGAAAGTGACTTTTAGGGGGGAAGCTTCTTAGGGTGTGGGTCTGTCCCTCCTCTGTAGTATGTAGTAGTAGTAGTAGTTAATAGTCGTCGTCGTCGTAGTAGTAGGTAGCCACGTCTACTTTTATGAAAAAAGAAATTCCGAAAGTTGTGTCCGTAGCGCGGAATCGAACCAGGGACCCCTCGCTTCCGAGCGCGCGGCGCTAACCACTACGCCACGAAGCGCGCATGGACACACGCACCACGATGAAAATAAATACCCAACATTAACGAAAGACTGCGCGTTTCTAACGCGTTTGTGCTAGCGCGTTACGGCCCGTGTAAGAAGCTGGTGTAAGACGCTGTGGCCTCTCCGCCTTACCCCCGTATTCATAAACGCTCCTCGACTTGAACTTGACTTGCCACCGCCTTGGGCAGCGCGTTCGAAACGCGTTGAAGGCGGTGGCAAGTCAAGTTCAAGTCGAGGAGCGTTTTTGAATACGGGGGTTATACTCTCTCAGCAGTCATGTGATGGCGTCGGCAAACGCGATGCACGTTCCGGTATCTGTAAACGGCTGCGTAAGACGCTGTGGCCTCTCCCCCTTACTAGAGAGTACTGCACGTTTCTAACGCGTTTGTGCTAGCGTCTTCTTAAGCGGGAGATGGTGCAATTATAATGAAGGGTGCTGTTATAAAATAGGAATGACGTCACATATGGCGGGTGTCATTGGTGGAAGTCAATCGTTCGATTTAGTGCGGCGAGACTGGGCGAATTACACGGAAGATTCACGGTTTACCGATGATTCCCTCCGAAGCTTCGCCCACTCATCATCATTCACCCCGTGGATATGCGGTGTTTTTTTCTTTGGCTGAGGAAAGCATTGTCCAACAGAATTACAAACTTACGAGAGAAGAGCTAAAACTACGCTGGAAGCGATGGCAGGCGACAATAAATGCCGTTTAGAAATGGTGACGCCAAGAGAACATTCTTCAGTTCAGATCAGCTCACAATATGAATACCCCATCATAAAGTGAAGTGAAAGTCAGTGAAGTTGTTTTGACCATAGCGGAGAAGATTCCAAGGCCAATGTGGAAGTTGGCCATTATTGAAAAGACCTTTCTAGGAGGAGACAAATGAGCGCTGCTGGGATTGCCGAAGAAGGATGACGGAAGAAACGTTTGACCGGCCATTCTGCATCTGCATAAACTGGAAAGAGGAAATTAAGATTGTTCGCCCCGCCCTAGGGAAAATATAGGTAATATGTTTCAACCATGAGAAGACGACGTAGTGGTCCCCATGACAGAACGCTCCTGGCTGCTACATATACTCTTTTGTGTGATAAACGTGACTGTTGGTATGCGAGCAGGTCTCTAAATACATTAAATACAAATTCATTTTGGGTCCCCAGAAGCTTCCGATACCTACTGAACATTAACTCAAAGCAGGGGTCTAAAGGAAGAGTCTTGTATGCTACCTTTTTGGTAATTCGGGGCGCCGGTGAAAGAAGTCGCAGTTTTGCTCTAAAGGCGAAGCTTCGATTGCGATAGCAAATTAGTGGACATCTATACAAAGTAAATATCGCAGTTTTATCGGCCGCACAGAGTTGTAAACTTAGGCATACTAACTAAATTAACAAGCATGGTGTCATGCGCGCACAAGCAAACATGAACGCATCGCACCCGTGTCCTCAGAAACTGCCTGTCAAAAGGCTGGAGTGAGTAAGCGCAGCAGCAGCAGCGATCGAATTGACATTCATGCTGCCACTCGCATCAACACGAACTAAGCGGCGAAAACACAGCGCAGGGTGGACTCTGTCCCCGCCGCAGATGGCTTTCAAGATAAAGCGGCGCGGGCGGGCGCGCAAGGCGTAGAACGCGCCCCTCCCCTCCCCCCCGGAGCCTTGTGGTCCATCACGATGTAGTGAGCGCCGTTGCCCTATATTTCTGTTATATTTTGGCAGCATTAAGTTGGAGCAACCGATGTATATTTCGCGTAATATTTATCCCGGAAAGCGGCTGTTTTATTAATTCCTCTGGTTTTGCCCTAACATACAATTTCTTTAGGCATATGCCTACAATGCATGTAGCGCGCAGTATATATAGCACTTGTTTACTATTGTTTTAGTGTGATAGCAATTATACGGACAGGCCAGGCACATTTCTGCCGTCGCCGTCGTCGTGAGGTTCCGTATGAAATCCAAGGACGATAAAATTGCCTCTGCGCGCCGAGTGCGGTATGCGCGAGTGAAAGTGTTTGAGGGTGATCCGACGATCACGGCTCAATCTCGCGCATGCAAGAGAGGGAAGCGGGAGAGATGCGCGCCGTCTTCCACTCGCGCGCAATGCTCCGGAGCAAGAGCAGGAGGGGGGGGGGGGGGGGGGGGTTCTACTGCGGGCGGCGGCGCGCGCCCGCCGGGACCGCAAGGCTCGGGGATGAAGGCTGTTTCACATGATGCGATTTTCATCGCATGCGACCAAAATCGCAGTCGCCGTGCCGAACCCCGATTTTGGGCTGCGACCAACCGGTTGTTCGCAGCGTCACAGCGCTCGCTGCGATTTTGCGTCGAAATTGCGCTGAGAGCTATTTCGCGGTTTGTTTTGGGAAATGTCGGCGGTCACTGAACACAATGTTTATAGATACTTTTCTGTCTATAAATATTGGCTTAGCAAGCCTCGAACAGTTCAACTAATTGAGTGGAGCCGTGGATTGCGCAAGCGGTACGTACCATCAGCATCGACACCCGAACAAGACAGATAAAAATTCGTAGGTCAGATTGGATTCTGTGATTTCTATCCATTTGTTGACACGCGGCGTTGCTAATCACGTGACGCTTGTTTTACGTTGGCTTCAGGTGCCCATAGAACGTACTTCTTCGTGCTTTTCTGATATTCACGCGCGCTGCGAGTTGGTATAAACTACGAGGTGTCCCTCACTTGAAGACAAGTCCTTCGGATGTCGTCCCAATTTTCTGGTTGTACAAGCTACTCGCGATATACGAAAACGCCAGAGTTGTAGCGTGGTATGCTTTTACGGACGAAACAATTTAAATAATATGCAACTACGGACAAGTGCTGCGGTCAAATGCTCCTGCTATAAGCGCTACCATTTAGTTGCAGTCGGTTGGTTTGGGCTTTCACGCTCATTTTCCCCAATGAATTATCTGATTTCAAGGTTGTGTTACTTCCGCCGCGAGACGCGGCTACTTATCAAGCTCGCAAAGCGAACGTGCAAACTATATATTGTAATGAATGTTCTACCAGGGTCCTTCAATCTTTCTTCTGGTCGTGAAATTCCCGCCGAAGTTTCATGTAGGGACAAAAGCTGCCACCAGAGGCGCCGCCGTGAGTAGAAGGGCACCGATCTGTCGTGCTTGGAAGGGCAGTCGCGCGGTCGCGTGGATTTTTGCCATGAAAACACCTCTCCCACATTTATTTTTTCACTGTGTTCGCTAACTGAACATAGCAGTGATTACCTTTGACCACATCAGATAGCGAGTTGTTTACTACTTGCAAGTCATTGATTGTTAGCAATGGTTCAACCAAGGCTGCCCGTCAAGTTTCTTGATTCCTGTGTAGGTGATTAAAATCGTGCTTAAATTATACAGTGCACCGTGACTAATCCTAGCTGACCCACAGATTGACGTTGCTTGCGCAAGAAGTTATGGTGCGCCCTACTGCGCGCTGGCGGTCCGCAGCGCCCATTATCCTGCTAATAGCCTGTTTATTCTGTGGCATCGCGAAGCTGCCAATGGGAAATTCTCGCGCAGAACAGGCACGTCTGAACAAAGTCATCTTGGCACTAATTGTTGCAGCAGCTGTGAACTGCGCATGCTAGATATACAGTGTAGCCAATATGTGCAGTTTCTCAGCGAAAGTTCTTGCATTTACGCATACACATTTCAACAGGATCAGTTCAAACCTGCGTGACTGTATTTTGTTTATTCATTCACATTTCATGTCGCAGTTACCATCAGTTCAAGGTTGGCGTTCCACTTAGTCACCCGAAAACACCACCCGAGTCTTTTTATAAAAGTACCAGCGTAGATTGAAACCAGCACGCAACTTCCATCGTCACTAGTTCATTGAAGACTACATTTACCGATCAAACTGAACAACTATATTACTTTTTCGCATGTTTCTCTTGTTTGTCTTAATACTCAGCTTTCTTAATTGAACTAGAGCCAAATTTTTTAAGATTATTTTTTCTGCCTAACAGAAAACAAGTTTCTGTAGGTCTGTGGATAGCACATCCACTTGTGCTAACTACGCTACCCCTTGCAGGACAGTGTCTGCTTAGCAAAAGGGCGGAATGGAGGGCATATGGTATACGATTATTAAGCAGTACAGGCTTCTGACTTTTTTTTTTCCTTTACAGGGCCGAATGGCATGCTCAAGTGGGACAACAACTGGATTACATTCATAGACACAATGATTCACGGCAGTAGTCTTGCGTACCCCAAACGAGCCCTGAAGCTTCCCGTAAAGATAATTTCCTGCCGCATTGACCCAGTCGTTCACATGGAGATGACTAAGAAGGCAACGGAATCAGGTGGGTTTTGGACTATACCAGTTCTTACATTTTAACAACAGGTGTAAAACAAAGGAGTCTTAGCACTGGAAGGGCGGGAAAGGGGAAGTTTATTGCCCGAAGGACAGTAACAACGCGTCCATACTGGCCGTTCGAATCAGTCCAGAAGCGCCAGATCACGATCGAGCCGCTTGTGCTGAGCGCGCTAGTCGCCGTCTTCTTCGTCTAATATTTAACAAGATGTAATACGTGCCACAAGGATACCGGTGTCATTTATGCACAGCGAAAAGAAAGATATAAAAGCAAAGCATATTGTCGGAGGTAAACCAAAGGAAGGCGCTGACACAAAATTACGCGCTCAGCTTTCAGGTTTTACCTCAAGATATAGACAAAACTCTGCATCGAAGAATACACCGCGCATGCACGCACAGAGAGAGAGAGAGAGAGAGAGACGGACGGACTACATTGTTCTAGAAGCCTTCTAGTACACTGTAGACGGACGGACGCAGAAAAAGAATAAGGCAAGGGTGCTGACACTGCTTCCGGTCTGTTTATAAGGTTCCGCTTTAGGTTTGTTTAGCTTTAGGTACACAACTGGATCTTGTAGAGAGTTAAAAATAATGTTTTCCTGGAAAGTGAGTAAGTAAACGTGGGTAAGTCCCTTCAGCTAGGGAGTCAAAATATTTATTGCTGCTCGATCGTCTTTTTAGGCGCCGAGGAACCTACCACTATTCAAACAGCTTGGAAGAGACAAGGAAACCCGCTTCCTCATAAATGTAACACGTGCATGTTTAGCTTTTCACAAAAAAAAGGCGCAATACGAAATTTTCTATTCCAAACAGCGGCACACCGAGACGTTTTGGAAAATTAATTGTTTGATGCTGCTTTGTTGCAGATTGTTCATATCGGTTCTCCGCTTCAAAACATTTTTCAAACAGCAAACGCCCGCTTACAAATATTTTCACGATTAAAATTGGAATCGCGCACAAAAATAGTTGGCGGTGCTTTCATCCTATGAAAGCGATTGGCGGCTATTATGCGACTAGCATGCTTTCTCTCGAATGGTGTATAATTAGCGATTTTACGTGATGGATTCTTGTGATGGTGGAGTTGACAAAACAGAGACAGGGTTGTATTACACAATAAATTTCAAAATGTTTATTTGTTTTGATGCGGTTTAGTTAATTTCTATCGTACATCAGTCATACTAAATCATGAGTACACTCAATCTCATTCATTTCGAAATTACAAGTTATTTTTGGCCAATCCTCCAAAACGGATATCCACCACTGTGACACATAGTTTTTTATGTGACTGGGTGCCGGTGAGTTTGAGTATACGTTACTTTTGAAGGTTACCGAATGAAACCACTTGGTCCGTCGGACATCCGAATTATGTCCCAATGTCAGTGCAGCGTTTCAGACAAATAGGACACCCGCTGGAAGTCCGGTTAAGCATATCCAATCACCGGTGTCCCAAGGATAACGCACATGGATCTGTTTCGAATATCATACCACAGATATACTTGTTGAGAAAAAAATGGCGATGACAGATGTATGCAGAGAGAGGTATACGATACACATTTATTATATTTAGCGATTCGATACCCCATGTGTCAAAGTGGCGCATATCGGCTTTGGAGAATTTGCCAACATTGCGCACACACCGTGTGACGCCTGCTCAGCGGTTGATTTCACAAAAATGAAATGAATCACCGAATTCGCTCAGTATGTCGAGCTGTTCCATTAAGATGACGCCGTGTTTTGACTCGATATGCAAGAACAGGTAATTATGTAGGAGTTATTTTCTTACGTAGAAAAGAAGTGTGATTAAAGGGAAAGCTTTGTTATACATCATTCGCTTGTACTACATATCGTGCACATATGACCGCCGAATATACAACCACAAATGTAATCGACGAGATCTCGACCAACCCTGCAACAGGCGCACTAACGTCAAAAGCGGGAGGGCAGGCAATCGCCAGCCGCGGTAACTATATACAGAGGCAGAGTCAAAAACAGGGCTAGAGAAGGAGAACGGCAGCCCAGAAGAGCTCGTGCTGCAAGCGGTGTAGAGATCGCGATCTCGATGGCCTAACAGCCCGCCACGCTTCGAGTGGGCCTGGGCATTTGGCGCCACTGTGTCGCACGCCGGGCAGCCCCCAAGAGACTCCGAGGCGGTGTGCATCCCCGCGAAGTATTAACCTAGCCGGACAGGAGCTAACTCCGGGAAATGCGCGCTGTGGGAGCATCCGCTGTGCCTTGCGCCTGTGTTGTTAACCTTGAGTGTCGGTGAAGTTTACTGAAGTGTACTTAGGGGTTGCTGTTTCCAAGTCGGTCACTCTTTCTGGCACCGTGAATCCAATGGCATGTTTTCGCTTTTTTTTATTGCGATAGCAATTATATGGACACTTCAACCCGATTTCTGCCGTCGCCGTCACCATCGCCGTGAGGTTCCGTATAGATTCCAAGGGCGATAAAATCGCCGGCGCGCGCCGTATGCGCGAGCGAAAGCGTGCGGGGTACGCGCGCTATCACGGAGGGCAAACTCCCCCGCGCGCAATCACGGAGAATGAACGTCGCGCGAAAGGCCGTGGGGTTATGGGAGGGAATGAGGCGGGGCGGCGCTGTGCTCCGGCACCAGAGGCGTATTTGCCACTCAATCTCCCACGCGAAAGCATGAAAGCGGGAAGGCAGCGCGGTATAGAGGGGGGGGGGGGCAGCTTCTCCTCTGCCAACAGCTTCTCCTCTGCACAACTTCTCTGCAGTTTGCCCTGCGTTGGAGCTCGTCTTACCGTCTCTTATCTCCACACGGCTCTGACCTTTGTATGCGCTGTGCATTCGCCGCTCAGTTTCCGTTGAAGTGATAGCCCGCGCGAGCCTTCGCCCGCTGCGGCGGCTGCGCTTGCTGCCAACGTTTTCACAGTCGTTGTCTGCGGTCATTCAGAGTGATCTATTCATCTTTGCTTGTGCGCGCTGACACCACTATTGCTAATTCAGTTAGTAAGCGAATGTGTCCAAGTTTATGCAGCCGATAAAACCACTATCCATACTCCGAATAGCTCTCTACTAATTTGCTATCGCAATCGATGCTTCGCCTTTCGGGCGAAACTGCGACATTTTTTTTTATTTTTTCGCATCCAACCGCGGGTCCAAGAATGCTAGCGTACGTTAACTAACCACAGGTGGTCATAACTACTCCTGAGTTCACCACTGTAGGCCTCCTGCGCTGGAGGTCTGAATGAAGCATGGCGCCACCTATTGGCACATGACGCGTGGAATCAAGTAGGACGTTGTCCGACTCCCTGATTGAGTTCGCTGTACAGCTGTCGAATGCGAAGCACCTACATGACTTGTTTCTGGCGCGTATTTCGCGTATTTGACGACTGTATCACTTCGGAGAAGAGCTAACAACTTCTCTTGCTTGGTCAGAGACGCTACAAGCCTTGGGCGCGATCTTGTACGCGTTCCAAAATGGAACGGAGGCGGTCCGTTCCATCGAGCCGCACACGATTGATCAATTTGAACCGTGACGATCAAATTGACCAATCGTGTGCGGCTCGATGGAACGGACCGCCTCCGTTCCATTTTGGAACGCGTACAAGATTGCGCCCAAGGCCGTCCTAAAATAGCTGTTTCGCCTCATTCGCCAATCCCACGCAGAAAGTGCAAGCGAGCGCTGCGGTGCGACGCCCTGCCCTGCAACGTCGTCATTGACGCTACTGTTGCGTTGTTAAATGCCATGAACAAAAAGGACTTCAACACAAGGGGCATTATAACGTCAAACTATTCCCTATCTGCTTTTATTCCGAATCTTCTGAAGTCAAACTGACGTCACCGCCGACGCAAGCATCGGGCGGTGACCTGCAGCGTTATCTGAACAGCCCAATCAAACGCTCTCCTCGTTTATAGGAAGTCACCGTTGTTCGCTTTCATGATGAATAACACTGCCTAAACTGAGCGGGTTTTATTATCTAATTGGCTGACATGAGGAGAGGAGCACGCTCAAGTGGTGAAGCTTTTGTTGGGGCCAAGCCAGCGAAGTGAATGCACATAACCGTACACTCTAAAAACAGTTGCACCCTTTGGGGCGTATTTTTGCCACAGAACAGTAATCGTCATCTGACTTGCGTGGCTTTCCTTTCTTTAATGCTGTGCGCCCGGCACTTCTCGGTCACGAACGACAAGAGCGTTATCAGCGTGACACAGCGTTCTCGACAGGAAAGTAGCAAGTGCAGAGTTTTCAAGATAGGAAACGCAAGCAAGACAGATGACGATTATTGTTGTGTGGCAAAAATGCACCCCAAAGGGTGCAACTGTTTTAAGAGTGAGGGTGGGGCCGACGTCTCCGATTAGTCTGCTTCCCCTTACTTAGCTTGCGGTAGCTGGTCGAAAATCGCGCCGGCGTGCAATGGAAGGTTAAGAATGCCGCTAAAGGGGGATCCTCAGCAAGGCAGAGTTGGCAGAGCGACGTTGTATACGTGCCGAAAGAACTGGAAAAAAGCCCTTATACACTTAAGAACAGTTGCACCCTTTGGGGTGCATTTTTGCCATACAACAATAATCGTCATGTGTCTTGCTTGCGTTTCCTATCTTAACTCTACACTTGCTACTTTCCTGTCGAGAATCCCTGTGTCACGCTGATAACGCTCTTGTCGTTCGTGACCGAGAAGTGCCGGGCCCACAGCGTTAAAGAAAGGAAAGCCACGCAAGTCCGATGACAATTATTGTTCCTGTGGCAAAAATACGCCCCAAAGGGTGCAACTGTTTTTAGAGCGTACCTTCGGGAAAGTACCGCCATCTACTCTCTCCTCCGCCGTCTCCTCTCCTAAAACGCTCGTTTTGTTTTTTGTATACATTTTGCTTGTGAAAGCTAGTTGACGGTGGTGCCCCTCCGAAAGCTCCCGTTTAAGCCTGCAGGGCGGGCCGCCGCCGCCGGCCCAGATGGACTTTCGAAATGGCTCTGAGGCGAAAAAAAAACAAATAGAAAGAATGGAAAGCACGCGCTATCATCGTCTAATCGGACATACAGGAGAGAGAGAAGCCGCGTTGTTCAAAGGATGAGGGTACTTTTCCGAAGGTATAGGGACTTTAGGCTCGATAACGTTTTACCGCCACGCAAAGACGTTCATTAAACGCAAAGAAATCCATGCTCACCGGCAGGTGCGAGTAGCGAGTGCCTGAGCGATCGGCGTGCGGCCATATTCTATTCCTTTCGAAAGGGGGCAGTCTCTGGCTAATCAGAAAAACATTTAGTTCTGTTCGGCATAATAATGCACCTTTACCGCGCGCACGTCACTTTGACGCGGTGAGTTATCGCAGTTTTGTGATGTCGCGTGACCTACGGGCGAAGTAGGCGCAGCCCGAAAGCTTTTGACCAATAGCAGATGGCTAATGGCGAAAAGGCGTCGAATCAGGAGAGAGAGAGAAACAACTTTTATTGAAAATGTCAAGTGTAAGAAGAGTTCATCTCCCCTCCCTTACATGGCGGTCAGGAGCCCTTAGGTTCGGCTTGCCATCTTCGGCTTGCCTTACGAATCAGGAATAATTATTTTTCTTTCGTACGGTTGAATCATGCATAATTAGTGCGTACACATCATATAAGATGGGGAGCTATCGCGGTTTTCTTGACGTACCGTGACAGATAGGCGAAGTTGGGGGTGGCCCGAAAATTTTTGATTTATCGTGGAGGGCTGATTACACAATAGGAATAGAAAAGTTTGGAATAGCTTCACGTTATAGCGCCGAAGGCTCAGTTTAAACAGTTACCATGCCATTCGTACGTAGCATGATACTGCGACAACGCAGGATAGCGGCTGTTCAGCGCACGGCGAATGCGAAACAACGTGCATTCCGTGACGGCCGCCCGCATTGGAGCGCCGTGACTGCCGAGTGACAACGAAAGAATTTGCAGTGAGTGCTTCGTTGCCAAAACGAAAAAAAAAAGAAGCCGTCGCGAGCCATTTTCGGTATGTGTGGATCATCTTTCCATCGGTTTAAATTGAAGTTGCGCTCGTAGCAAGAGGCCTGTGTCGACGATCTACAAGCTTGGTCGCACGTCGCACTGATTGCTCGGCACGCCCTCGTGCCATTGCTCCCGCGTTCGTCGTTGTCCTCGTCTTCCACAGCTGTCTGTGTTGCCGCTCGTCATTCCAGCGTAGATTTTCACTTCTGTCGTCGTAATGGGGAGGCCGCGTTTGCGGGGTTAAGAGCCATTGCTTAAGTCAGTATGAGCCCATTAGCGGTGCATCACTGCATGGCTTCCCAGCCTCCCCAGGTTTCACGTTAGTGGAGCTGCATTTCGCTCAATGGGTCATTCGAGCACCGAGTTTTTTTTTTGTTTTTTTTAACGACCCTATCCACTTGAGGTAGGGGGCGGTGTACGTTATGCGACTTATCGCGTACGCCTGCATGAGACGGATCGCGCAGGGTTCGCGCATACCGTTGCGACTATTCGCGATGCGATGCAAGAGTCGGATCGTGTCGTCTACCGAACGATGAAGTCTGCGCAGCGTCTCTGCGTTATATCCGTTTGCCTGAAGGTGTACCCCAGGATACTAATTTTGTCTACGTGCGGTATGGGAGTACCGTCTTCCGAGATAACGCGTATCTTTGAGTATTCCCGTTCCTCTTCATGCATGGTTTTGCGACCTCTGCTCGTGGGTTTGTAGACTAACAGTTCGGACTTGGTCGCCGAGCACATGAGCCCTCGCAAATACTCCTGAAACGCATCTACTCCCGCCTGTAGCGTTCACTCGACGTGACCTCCCGCGGGAACCCAGAGGGTGATGTCATCCGCGTAGAGACAGTGATACATTCCTTCTACTTGTGTTAATTTCTCGGGTAGCCCGAATAGAACTAAATTAAATAGTAATGGTCATTTAACGGAGCCTTGAGGCGTGCCCGTCGGGCCCGTCTCAAATTCCGACGATTCCTCGTCGCCGACGACAACGCTAGCGCGTCTGCCTGTAAGAACATCTAGAATGTAAATGTATGTTCTTCGGCCTAGTCCTAATGTTTTAACTCTTTAAAATCGCTTCGTGCTTAACGTTGTCAAAGGCGTTTTTAATATCTAGACGGAGAATCGCCTTGGTGGAGCTGGTAGTGTCGTCTACGATCTGGTGTTTTAGCTGAATCAATACGCCCTGTGCGTAGAGATTGCGGCGGAATCCCAGTGAGGTGTGCGGCAACGCGTCGCGATCTACGAAAAAGTCGGTCACGCGGTTGAGCATTGCGTGTTCCAGGCACTTTGCCGACGCAAGACGTGAGCAAAATCGGTCTGAGATTGTCGAGCGTAACTCGCTTGCCCGGTTTAGGTATCGTGATAACGCCAGTTTCCAAGCTTCGAGAAGGGAGCCCACACGCCAGCCCTCGTTGACGTATGTCACGAGTCGAGAGACTGACTCGTCGCTAGGTTACAGAGAGTCTTGGTAACCCTGTCAGGGCCGGGCGCCGATCTGGTGTTAAGCTCGAATAGGACTGTCCGAATTTCTGCTTCGCCAAATTCCGCGTCTAGTTTCTCCTTTGCGACGCCGTCTTATTCGGGGTGTTGGACGTTTTTGCCCGTATTAAAATAATGGCCACGTATTGCATCGAGGAAGTTATCGCCTTTAAAATCTCTTACTAGACTACGAGTCTTGCGGCTTTGAGCGGCCCGAGTCTCTTTGGGATCTAAGAGGTGCCGAAAGAGGCGCCAAGCACTCGCCCCGCTCATCTGCCACTCGAAGGCCGTTGCACGTGTCTTCCCACTGTACTAAAACAACCAGCGTCCTGGCAGCTGGGAGGAAGTGGACCACTCCCCCACCTGGTTTGAAAAACTATGGTGGCCGCTTCTGGTGCAGCACGTCAAGAACGTGCTGTGCCAGGAGGCATGAGCCTACCAGGAGGCCCGGACTTGCGGTTTAGTTCCTTCGGGGCTAATAAATGTTATTTCTCTCTCTCTCTCTTCCCACTGTGCCTTACATACTTTCAGCGCGTATTCTTCGATGTCCCTGTCTAATTGTGCTATGCGTTTGCGCAACGCCCTGTTATGTCTTTGGAATTTCCACCTCTTTAGGCGTGCTCGCTGTGCTTCCCACATGTGTAGGAGCCTGCTCTACGGCGATTACTTCGAGGTTCGCCTAGGGCGGAACATCGCACGTTGCCGCGTCTACCTCCATTTTGAGCGTCTCGGTCCATTCGTCTATATGTCCGTACTCGGCTCGTCACCTTGCCCCCCTTCTTCTCGTTTCTTGTCGAAAAAACATTATGGGGTTTTACGTGTCAAAACCAGTTCTGATTATGAGGCACGCCGTAGTGGGGGACTCCGGAAATTTGGAACATCGGGTGTTATTTAACGTGCACCTAAATCTAAGTACATGGGTGTTTTCGCATTTCGCCCCCATCGAAATGCAGCTGCCGTGGCCGGGATTCGATCCCGTGACCTCGTGCTCAGCAGCTCGACACCATAGCCACTGAGCGACCACGGCGGGTCGTTTCTTGCCAAACGTGTCCCACTTGACGAGCTTGAGTTTACGGCCTTTGCTTTCAGGGGTAGTCCTACGACCGCCCGGACCCTTGTCTATCGTGATCTCGATGAGCGAGTAGTCGCTCCCCAAGTCCTCCTGGGTATTTCGCCAGTGCGCTGCGGTCACGTTCGACACGAACCCAAGGTCTGGTAGCGTGTCTACGCTCACGCTGTTCCCCCTGCGTGTATGAACGGCGGGGTTCACGATGAGTTCAAGCCTTTGGTCTTACGAGTCTTGCCAAAGGTGTTTGACCTTGGGTGTTTCTCGCGTGGAAGCCAAGGATCCGTGGGGCGCGTTAAAGTCGCGAGCAACAAGCAGAGGCTCGCCGCCGGCGGCCGCGCGCGCTCCACAGAGGAGCTCCCCGAATCGGTGCTGCAGCGTGGGTTTACTGTATGCGTTAAGGACGAAGAGTCCTCGGCCGCGCTTAGGAATTAATTCTACGAATACGTGAGGTATCTTTACGAAGGCAAGTTCTCGCTGCGCCACAGTGACGTTAGGTCGAACGAGCACGGCGGTGACCGGAGCGCCGACGATGAGAGCCGCCCCACCGCAGCATTCGGTGTCGTGATATCCACCGCGTGTGATGTACCCCGTTTCATTCTCTACCTGTTGTCCGTCGCGGCCGCGTCTATGGCTTTGTAGCCAGCTAGTTTCACCGGCCCGTTTGTCTTCTGTAAAAGGATCACGCCCGGTTTCGTCTCGCGGCTGCGTATGAATTGCTGGAGATTACCCCGCTTTCACCTGTAGCCCCGGCAGTTGCACTGCCAGATTGTGTACTGTTGTTTGCTGGTGTTATTGTGATTGTTTTCATGCCTAGCCATGGTGATGCTTGTGTTTAATTTAACCCGTCGCCATCAAGGCGACTTGGTTGCATGCTGCGGTGGCGTCTCTACGTCCGTCAGTGTATTTTGCTGCTGCGCATTCTGTTATTGCTGTCTAGCGTACGGCTTGCTCATCATTCTAATCGGTCGGCCCGCAGCTGGCGGGAGCCTCGCTTCTATGACGTCTATGCGCGCCGAGTCAGCCGAGTTCGCGGCGAACAGCTGTGTCATTTGCTCGGAAAGCTTAGCTATCGCGTTTTTGAACATTTCGTTCATCTGTGCCGTTTGTGTTGCAAAACGTTCGTCGAGGTTCTTCGCGATGCTATCGACTGGTTTCTGTAATATCTCGTAACGACCGCATCGCCCCTTGCGGGACCTAGTGCGATCCCTTTCACGGTACATGTGTGGTCCTCGCGTTCATCCACCGTCTCCACCGAACTGCTCTCGTCGTCCGTGTCCATAACGGTCGGCTCGGGCCCTGTTGGAGTCGGCGATCGAGGCGCCGGGGGCCGATGTATCTTCGCTTGTTGTTGCTGCGGTTGGCCAGAGAAAAAAAAATTGGAGGATGCTTAGGCTTCGCCTTCAAGAGTGGAACGCGATAGCATTAAAAGATCCCCGGCTGCTTATTACCGGCAACTGCAGCTTTTTTGTCCAACTTCGCCTCCGCACGTGGCTGCCGCGGAGGCGAGCGCCATCTTGATGGTGTTATTGCAAGGAAGTTACCGAGGGCGCGCCGCTGCATGAATTGTAGAAATGCTGGAAAAGGGGTGTAAGTTTAGGTTTCGGCGTAAGAGAATTATGTTTTCTCGTATATTCAAATTACAGTCTGACGCTATCACGTTCGTACGTTGTGGTTAAGTCGTACTTTACAATTTTTCTGACGGATTTTACTTTGATAAATGTAATTTTGTTAACTAACGCCTTGCGCCACGCGGATGGCCTGCGCGGTCGGGTAGGTTCACGATTATTATTTCTGCCAACGACGCCGACGCGCCCACACCGACACCGACGCCGAATTTTCTGCGACACGGGCCCCTTAAACGGGACCTGCTCCTAAACCACTATTTATCAAAGTGGAGAAAGACATTCAAAGTGAAAAAAAAGGCTATTCAAGAAATACTTTGCTGCAAAAAGTACTTCAATGCGTTCAGCAGAAGTGGAATTATTCACAATCAAACAAACCTTCCGCTGTGCTCTCCCTTCCTATTTCTATGCCTTGCACTGCGAAGGCTAAGGCCGAGTTGGGGAGGGGCCCCAATGCTCTGCCATCGAAAGGTCACCGTGGCGGGCAGTTCAAATTTCATTTTGGATGTTAACGTAGACGCTGGGACTTCCGATTTTGATGCCTACGACGCACTAAACATTAGCCAAACGCGATTTTCCACATCGAGTTAACGTAGACGCCACGGCTTCCCATTTTGTGCCTACGACGCGCAAAACGTAAGCAAAACGCGGTCATCCAGAGCCAGTGGACTTGTGGTGGTCGGCTACCCCGCGGCGGCCGCGGTGTAGCCGACCGCAGTGACGAATAGCAGCCGCGTATTCAAATGTGCTTTATTGCTTAATAAATCTCACAAAAGAGAGTGAGGATCATGGCTTCTTTGAAACGAAAGCGTTTGAGAGAAAGGCGATTTCGCGCTCCGCTTGCGAGCTTCACGCACCGCCTACGACAATAAAACTTGGCTGAGATGTTCACAGCAGCTTATGCTACCCGCGGACTATGTTATTTCACCAAGCCCGACGGGTAGTTCAGGGCCACTTTAACGCTGTCGCGTTAAAACCTGCCAGCGAGCGCAGTATCGGAGGCCATGCTCCAACCTGACTGTGCATTCCCCTCCATTTCTTGTGTGGCGGTTTTCGCACGAGCGAACGTTTCATACGGGAATTGTTTGATTACTGTAGCGATAACTGCGAAAGCAAACGTGTTACTTGCTATGTACTATAGCAAGTAACATGACTATAGAATTAACATGACGAACTTTACGGAGAAAACACGCCCGCTCATGCTATACAGTACACTGCACGACAGCAAAGGGATGAGTCACCGCGAATCTAACCGTACATTGAGAGAGCCTCCCAGTATGACGCGTCGTAGGCGCCAAAGTCGGAAGGGCCGTGTAGTTGAGCATTCATAATCCAATTTTAACGGCGCGCCAAGGTGTCGTTCAGTAGGCCGAGCGACATGGAGATTGCCCTTTGCGCCGTAGACGTCCCAGTGCCGCAAAGGGCAATTGGAGGATGCAGCGACGAAGCAGCGGGAGCATCGCGACGAGGATCAAAAGCGATCTTTGATTGCCAATAACTACTTGGTCTGCTGGATACATTGAAATATTTTTCATATAAAGTATTTCTGAAATTGTCTATTTCAACTGCAAATGCATTTGACGGTTTCAATAAACACTGTTTTAATGCTCCTTTCAGAGGCGGCGTGCAATGAGAATCTCGTGACGGCGGGACCGTCAGATTTTCTTCAGTATCGTTATATTAAAACGAACGCACGCTTGCCTGATGGTACAATATGCTTCCAACATCATCAATATTCTTAAACCTTTGTAAACACATAAATGAATAATGCATATGAACAAATCCTGTTCTTTAAACAAACTATTGATCCCTGCAAATAAAACGTGTTTTTCTTCTGTTTGTTTCGCGGGAAAGTCAGTGACTATATTCTAATCAACTGTTGACATTGAAACGTCTTAGTGCTTATAACTTCGTCTAAGGATTGCTGCATGACTATTTTCTTTGCAGGTGTAGGTTACGTCTACGATAAACGCATGCGTACATGCCGTTCCGGAGGCATCATTCTGCAAGGGTTAAAGTGCAACACCGCTCCACAGCGTGTCACGGAAGATGTCATGGTACTCAACGAGCACGCGTTTGTGCCTCATATAGACAGTGAGTCTACCAGGCAGAGAAGACAGGCATACCTCCAAGAATACATTGACGCGTGCAGTGGAGCTGCGCAATGCATACTACAAAACTACTGCGGTGAAGAATCCGAATCTCTCGAAGCTGGGAAATGCATTTACAATGCTTCGGGAGAGGTAACGGAATACAACCTAAAAAATAAAGCGGAGAATCAGGGGCTGCTGAAGACCCTCACTTCCATTCAAGAAGAAATGAACCGTTCCGATCTCTCGCTAGTGCAAATCATCCAATCAGCTATGGAGACCTACGAGAAAGAACTAGAAAATGATGTCATTAGGACAGCTCTGTTTGAAGAAGATCCCTTGAGACACCTTCTCGATGTTGTGGTGGAAAACACTAGCGCCACGAAACTTGAAGTCTGTGAGTTAGTCACCGGAAAAAGTCACTGCATTCTGTCTTCCCAGTTTACTCAACTTCTTGCTATGGCAAAAACAAGGCTAAACGTTGACTACACTGTCGCTTTCCCGTCTGACATTAACTTCACATCGGTGAATGTTCCAGAAGGAACCAGTTTACTTCATTGGGATCCCTCTGCAGTTCCGAATAAAAAACTACCCGAAGCTGACTTGCTTGTGGCATGCCTTACCACGTGGGGATCCAGCCAGTTAGAAATTCTAGCTCAACAACTTTCAGTGCAAAGCAAAAAACAAGGATTCATCCTGATTGCCTTGCGCACCGCAGTGACACCTGCCGAGCAAGTTTTAATGTCTATGGGCTGCATTCAACTTCAAGTACACAAAGAAGACGACGTGGAGTCGTTTTTCAACTCTTATGGGTTCACCGTCATTGGTCTGAAATCAAATAATTTCACAACACTGCTGCTTCTGAGGAAAACCAAAGGTATTCTCGAAGAAGCGAAGCCTGAGGTTCTCGATGTGTCCAGCGACAACTTTCATTGGATCGAGGAGCTAAGGCAAAAGCGATCGAATACGAGAACATGCCAGACGGACACACTCTTTGGCTGCTCGCTGATGACAACGATACAAGCGGCATCCTCGGCTTGGCAAACTGCCTCCGATGGGAGACAGGAAGAAGGCATCTTAGGTAAGTAGTATAACTACATCGTAACGCACCCTACAGTCCCATAAGCATTTCAGGTCAAATTTTCCTCATTCTAATTTCAAGCAGAAGTGAACGGCTGCTTTAGCGTTGAAACATAGTCGTGTGAGAGGGTTAACGGAGGGAAACTAAAGGGAGAGGATAGCTAACCCCTCAAACTCCGCAACATCTTCCACATGAGAGTGAGTGAAAATCAGGTAATAATTTCATTTTCAGTCTCTAATATACGCCTTAATCGAAAAACGTCCTGTCATTACTTGTGCGCTAATTATAGCAACATGTTCCCCTTTTCGTACGCGGCGTAGCGAGTAAGTCACTTACGGGAATTTCGATGTTCTTAACCTACACAAATTCTGGCTGCGCTGGGCAATCTAAACCATTTATGAATTGCTTTACGCTTACAGTAAAACATTCTGTGTGGGATCCATTATTGCACTACGTTGAGAAACCCCAGGTGGTCAAAAATCGATGGAGAGAGTAAAGTTAGACGGATGCCGGCACACGCCTTCATCCGTGTCACTTTTACTCGGTCCCTCGATCAGTCCGATACGTCAGTGTTTACACGCACCGCACAAGTCCATTCGTACGCTTCCATATACCTTGTCCGAACGCTTTAATGCGATTGGCTTTACTAACGAAGTACAGCTGTTCACTTCGATTGGCTGCGCTACTGTAGTGGCTGTAGAAATGCGACTCAATGCGCCACGGTCGCATTAATTTAAATTTGGCTATTGACAGCGAGATCGAGCAACGTCGCCACCTGGTGGGTACTGACTGAATCACGGATAATGTGGCATGGTCTCCTACATTCGCGCGCGCCGGCGGATTTTTCTCCAGCCATCTCAATCGCACGGAGTAATTTCAAAGGTGGACGTGGCCGGCTCCTGTTCCGCAATGCGGCGCTCGCAACCGAGGGCTACTAATGTCCCTGTACTTTTTCAAAGGTAGGGCAAACTCCTCCTCTCCGCGCCGTTTCCTCCTCGCCCCTCCCTGTCCGTCGCCAATAGACAGCGAAGCGCGCGGCCGCTACCGCCCGCTTGATTTCGTATCGCATGCGGCGCGTTGAATCGCTTGCTTGAAACGCGACTGTTCTGGGCGCATTTTCACAAGGTTCTTCGTATGTAAGATATCTACGTAAGATATGTAGTACCTTCAATTATTGGTACAACCTGCGTTGCTCAGACGAGGAAAACGAAAGGTGGAGCAAGCCAAATGCAATCCTAAGCAGTCTTTACTACTGCTGATTGTTTCTCGGAATCGAATGGTGTACCTGACGTATTTACAAAAAAATAGCTACATCAAACTATACACACACAACAGGGCGGCGACATTTATATGCTAAATACCATCAACGTGTCTTTTTTGTTTCCGAAATGCATCCGCGCGCTTTTATTTCCCCCTAGTTATGTGCCTTGGTTCCCGTGTGTGCGCGCGCTTTCTGCGTTTTGCACTTTAATTGGTGACTCTTCCATTATGCTCATTTTATGAGAAGTCATGCTGGCATTCATATTGCCAAAATGCGCCCTTTTGTTCGCAGCAGAGCATAAACCGGGAGTTTTTTTTTTTACTCAGACGTTGGCTGATGGGGAACTTGCGAACGCACCAACCTTAATTCCCGCATTCATCACTAACTGCGTGAGAACAGCGATCGAACCTCCTTCAGTAATGACCTCCCTTAGCGGCAGTCAAATTTCTTTCTTCCGATACGGTGGAGCCATATCGCCCGCTGTTTGAGGTTTCGTTGGCCACGAGGAAGCGCAAAAAAATTATTCCATCTCCCGCTAAGGGGAACCATGTGTGGATGCGAAGCAGCAGTTAGATGGTTAGCTTGAGCAGGATATGGTTTCGCGGCAGCGGCCCGAGCGCTCATCGCGCCGCTGCACAAGAGAGAGAGTGAGGCGCGCGCGCTCCGTCCTTTTCGTACCGCGGAACTACCGTGGTGCCCCCAGCGGAGTATGCAGCTGTCACACCACCTGTCGCGGGCGCCGCTCCGTAGAGGATTCGTGAGAAGAGAAAGGGGGGGAGCGTAGGAGAGGAGATAGAGGGGGAGGGGCGCGCATGCGCTGTGCGGTGTGGGACGCCGCGAGAGGGATGGACAAAGCCCCCGCCATAAGCTGCTTCGTATCTAAAAGCTTGCCCCCCTTGGCAATGCTATTCGAACATCCAACAGAACAGCAAGTCGGCATCGTGCTGCAGCCGAGGGCGTCTTCAAAAATGTAAAAAGCCTACGCTCACGCCCAGCGCACGTGTGTCCCGGTGTTTCTACGCTCACTAATGGCGCCATTTTCCCGCGATAACGAAAGCCGCACGGGTTATCAGTCACGTCTCAAGTCTCGTCCAATGGGAGAGCGGAAAATGGCGAAGAAGTCAGGAGAGAGGTAGAGGGCCGGGAGGAAATTCTCCTGTCCTATTTGAACAATGGTTGGCGCTACTTTTGGAACATACAGGGACATTAAGGGCTACTCATGCGTCGGGGACGCTTTCAGGCGCTCTGGGCCACGATTTTGAAGCGATGCATTATGACTCATTCTATACTAGTCTTATCATCCACCGCTCACGGCCGGCGGATCCCCTTGATAACGCGAGCGTACCGTCGCTCTGACCACTGACAAAGTGCGATAAGCGTGAAAATGCATTATTACCGGAAAGGCATCGCTACAAAATACCGGCCCTGGTGATGTTGCTGCGGCTTCGATGAGGCGAAAAAGAGTACTTTTGCACATACTGTAGGATCTATGAATGATTTGGAAATGACAGCTCAAGGTGTACGAGGAGAAAAGTGCATGATGGAGCTTATGCATAAGCGCGCTGATTTAGGTATTTGTAAAGGGAATATTTCGACGGTCACAACCGAAATATAATTTTTTTTGCATTTGGTACATTCTAATTCAGCTAAATATTATTGCAAGCAGTTACGAAATTGTGATTGTGTACACAAACATTATCAGTTTGATGTACAGCACATGCAGGGATGACAAGCGACAAATATTCAAGAAAAATGACGCCGTATTGAACATACAACGAAACATCTGATTTTCTGTGCATCAGAATGTCCAAAAATCCATCATAAGAATGAGCATATAGTGAGCATGGGGCGCGATCATCAACCGTACAGCTGAAATTACGCCACAGAAAAAATAAAATTTAAATGAAAACTACCAAAAAGTAGTAAAGCTAACACCGTTAGATTACGAGCAGCTCACTCGATTGAGTTTTTCCCTGACGCTGTCAGGTTTGCTCGCCAAGATTGTACCGTAAGAGAAATAGTGTGCGACATGAATACATTGTCCAATACCTTCCATTAATCAATAAATCTGATACAGCACGAAAAAAAGTATCAAGTAAATGATGCCTGACCAAATTACGATACAAGAGATCTGCTGAAAATCCGGCTCACATCATGGTTTTGGAAGACCAGCGATGGACACTGAACTTTTCGGAGTTCCAAGGCGTCTTCACAGATGCAGCAGGAGTACTAATCATGATACAAATTGCACAAAAGCATAGGTGTGCTTGTAGCACGGCCCGTGCACAGCGGTGACATTGAAATTTTTCTCAGTTGCGCTGAACGCCAGCGCCACTTGCGCACAAGGCAACAGTGCAAACGCTCTGTTTAAGCAGCATACGCGCGTTACAAAGAAATTCGAGCGCACACTGCAAAGGAACGCTTACTGAACTGACCAAACTCGGCACTCGACAATGACCATGTTCGGTTCTCGCGAGGCCGGCGGTGGAAGCGAAAGCGAAGGCGATACTCGCATAGCGCATAGTGCTTCGCGAGAAGCACTGTGCCAAGCCTCCGAGGCTTCCCATGTTTCCCTTCCAAACTCTCTCCATCGTGCCGCGGAGGCGCGAAGAGTGGACGCACATTTAGTAGCAGCGTGAGAAGCAAGGGGCAGGTAGGTGGGGTGAAAGCAGTGGTGGTACGTCTAGTCCACGGTGTAAGAACAACAAATACCCGCAGGGGCGTCTGCGAAAGCAGGCGTTTGGTGTGTTGCGACACCACGGACCCGAGCACACGGGGGTTGGACCCTCCCACGCGTAGCCGTGCGTGGCTTAGCCGTGTCTGGGGAAAGGGGGATCCTGGAGGTTGAGCTAATGCCGGGTGTGTGGACCTTTAAGGCCCCCCGGCGGAGGCAACACACCTCTTTGGCCTCTGCTTCACAGTAGACGGCACCCCCGGACTGACCCACCCGGGGGAAATCGGTAGTTGCCTTTTCCTGTCTCTCTCTCTCCCTCCAACCTTCGTCTTTCTCTCTCACTTTCCATCTCTCCTGTCTTCTCTTCACTTCGTTTTACTTCCAATTTTCCAGGCAGCAAGGGTTAACCTGGTGTAGTTTATCCAGTCTTGGGTCTATTATATTAGGTTATAGTAGCTATGTACAGCTGGCGTCTGCGTCTCCTTCAGGTCTCGTAGCGTCCCCTTGTTGGGCTCGGTGGTGGGCGGCTGGCATAGTTACCGAAATCATTGTTACCTTTATGGCTCTTTCGTCATTCCCCCGACTCCCTGATCGCTCTCACAAACGAGGGCGCACCGAAGATATTTTTCAATTTTATGGCAACCGAACAAAGAACTTTCCACGCTTTCACGTCATCCACTCTGATAAACTTGAAAAGACAGTAAGAATGATCTCACCCTTCCTCGTCTCGAAATCTCTAACCGAAGTTTTCGGTCCGGGTTACAAAGCATCGAAAATGGCCAGTGGTGATCTGCTACTCGAGCTCCGTGATCAGAAACAACATGAGAAACTGCCCAATCTAGTGTCCTTTGGGGATGTTCCAGTAACAGCAACCCCGCACCGTACCATGAATACCACCCGTGGCGTCGTATCCGATGCTGATTTGTTGGAGCTATCTGAAGCTGAACTCCTGGAGGGCTGGAGTGATCAGAACGTCATCAGTGTCAAACGAATTAAGATAAGGCGAGATGGTAAAGAAATTCAGACCAAACACCTAGTACTTACTTTCGACTCAAGTGTTCTGCCCGAGTCCATCGAGACCGGGTACCTCAAGATTAGAGTTAGACCATATGTGCCAAATCCTCTCAGATGCTTCAAGTGCCAAAGGTTCGGTCACAGTTCGCAGAACTGTCGAGGCCGGCCGACTTGTGCCAAGTGCAGTGACAATGAACATTCTTCTGAAACATGCCAGAACACTCCGCACTGTGTCAACTGTGATGGCGAGCATGCCGCATACTCGCGGTCGTGCCCGTCTTGGAAAAAAGAGAAAGAAATTGTGACAATCAAAGTAAAAGAAAATATTTCATTCAAGGAGGCACGCAGGCGGGTGTCATACCTGCCGAAGAGCAGCTTTGCCGAAGTGGCGCGTCAGGGGGCAGCGTCGCAACGGCTTCCGGCGCCTGCCCGGCCCGCAAGCAGCGAGCCGGCAGTAACGCCATCCGCCCCCTCGGCGGCTGCAGCTAGTGCTGCTCCGCCGTCTCAGAAAAAGGGGCCATCGACCTCCGGGCTGGTGGCCTCAAGGGTCTCGTCCCTCGAGACGAGGCCTTCAACACGAACAAACCGCTCTCAAGAGCGGGTGTCCAGCGCGCCGCAAGAGCCGATGGACACATCTTCTAGCCAGACGGCGCAGCCAGCGCCTAAGGAGCGGCGAGAATCTCTCGACCGCTCCAAAAAAGAGAAACCCCGCATTACAGGGCCTCTAAAGGGCTCTGTAAGCTAACTTTCTTGTCCTAAACACACAGCACAACACTCCTTTTAATATGGGCACTCAAATAGTTCACTGGAACGTCAGAGGTCTCCTCCAAAATCTTGACGACGTTAAAGAACTCCTCCGCAAGTTTAGTCCCAGGGTGCTGTGTGTTCAGGAAACACACCTCAAACATACACAAACAAATTTCCTCACACAGTATGCTATTTTTCGCAAAGACCGCGATGACACTGTTGTGTCATCCGGCGGTGTTGCTATCATAGTTGACAGAGGTGTTGCCTGTCGGGAAATAAAACTTCGTACGCCCCTGGAGGCAGTTGCTATCCAAGGGGTGCTGTTTGACAAGCTAGTCACTATCAGTTCAATATACATCCCTCCAAGTTATCAAATTAATAAAACCGAATTTCAAAACTACATAGATGAACTTCCGGCTCCATACATAGTTGTCGGAGATTTAAACGCACATAACTCATTGTGGGGAGACTCTCGTTGCGATGCGAGAGGTCGCCTAATCGAAAACTTTCTCTTTTCCTCAGGAGCATGTATACTTAATAAGAAAGAGCCAACATACTACAGTGTGGCACATAATACATACTCCTCCATAGATTTAACTATAGTATCGAGCACACTAATGCCGTACCTAGAGTGGTCCGTTCTTAAGAACCCTTTTGGGAGCGACCACTTCCCTATTATATTAAACTTAACAAAACCAGATATAAGCTCACCACACATTCCCCGATGGAAGGTTGACACAGCTAACTGGGAACGTTTCCGAGAACTTACGTACTTAAGCACGGATGATATTGCATCCTTTAATATTGAAGACGCTGTGGCGTATATTACAGGCTTTATAATTGACGCTGCCACGAAATGCATCCGTCAAACTAATGGACTAGCGAATAAACGTCGCATCCCGTGGTGGAATGAAGAATGTAAACAAGCACGGAAAAACCAAAACAAAGCTTGGGGACGACTTCGTGACTCCCCAACTGCTGAAAATTTGATTAGTTTCAAACAAATAAAGTCCCAGGGTAGAAGAACACGTCGACGTGCTAAAAGGGAGAGTTGGGAGAAGTACATCTCCAGTATAAATTCTTACATGGATGAGACAAAAGTGTGGAATCGAGTAAATAAATTAAAAGGCCGGGAGGTACACCCATTACCGTTAGTCAGTACCCAAGGTGAGAGCCTGGCAGACCAGGCAGATTGTCTGGGCGAACACTTCGAACATGTATCCAGTGCGTCCCACTACACACAAGCATTTCTGAGGTTCAAAGAACGCGAAGAGCGACAGCCCCTTAAACGTAAATGTTCATCGAGTGAGGCCTACAACTATCCATTTACTTTAACTGAACTTAAGGCATCCCTCGCTTGCTGCAATGACTCGGCGCCAGGCGGTGATCGTGTCATATATGAAATGATTAAGTACGTACATCCTGAAACTCTGAAAACACTCCTGCATCTTTTCAATGCCATGTGGGCGGATGGGTATATCCCGTCCTCGTGGAAGGAAGCTATAGTTATCCCCGTGCTTAAACAAGGTAAAGACCCGTCCCTAGCCAGCAGCTACAGGCCAATAGCGCTAACAAGCTGCCTGTGCAAACTATTTGAAAAAATGATCAACAGGCGCTTAATCTGTTTCCTTGAAAGTAACAAATTACTAGACCCCTTCCAATGTGGTTTCAGGGAAGGTATGTCCACAACAGACCACCTTGTTCGCGTTGAGTCTTATATTAGAGACGCTTTTATACATAAGCAGTTCTGTCTTTCAGTGTTCCTCGACCTAGAAAAAGCTTACGACACGACATGGCGCTACGGCATTCTCCGAGATCTCTCGGCGATGGGTGTCCGTGGCAACATGTTAAATACAATCGAAAGTTACCTATCTAATCGCACATTCCGCGTAAGAGTGGGTAACGCTCTGTCTAAGTCATTCACCCAAGAGACCGGTGTACCACAGGGAGGCGTGCTCAGTTGCACACTATTTATAGTAAAAATGAATTCCCTGCACACAGTCATTCCACGCACAATGTTTTATTCCATTTATGTCGACGATGTACAAATAGCCTTCAAGTCATGCAATATTGCCATCTGCGAACGACAAGTGCAGCTTGGAATAAACAAATTGTCCAAATGGGCGGATGAGAATGGTTTTAAAGTTAACGCTCAGAAGAGCACTTGCATACTCTTTACTAACAAGAGAGGCGTAACGCCAGTCCCAAGTATTGCAATCAAAGGAGATGCGCTCTCTGTGAGCAGCGAGCACAAGTTTTTAGGAATCATTTTAGACTGTAAACTCACATTCATTCCTCATATTAAGCATCTGAAGGCAAAATGCCTGAAGACAATGAACCTTTTAAAGCTTCTGTCGCGTACGACTTGGGGTAGTGATAGAAAGTGTTTGCTTAACTTGTATAAAAGTCTTGTCCTCTCACGCGTTGATTACGGGTCAATAATTTATAATTCTGCAACGCCAAGTGCGTTAAAAATACTAGACCCCGTTCACCACTTGGCTATCCGTCTCGCTACTGGTGTTTCAGGACAAGTCCAATCCAGAGCCTCTACGTAGAATCGAATCAGTGGTCGCTTCATCTGCAGCGGTCATACAGCAGTCTTATATATTTTCTGAAAGTACAAGCGAACATTGAACATCCTTGTTATTCCACAATAAACGATATGACCGCTGCCACACTCTTCCGTAACCGACCTGCAGCGAGAAAGCCGTACTCTTTGCGTGTGAGGAACCTCAGTGAGGAAATGGGTGTTCCGCTGCTTGAACAATGTCCTATGGCTCCAGCGAAACTATTGCCGCCGTGGCAGTGGCAGCTCATAGAATGTGACACATCGTTCGTAGAGGTCACTAAACACGCGCCAGAAGCACACATTAGAATCCATTTCTTAGAACTCCAATCTAAATACTCGTGTACAGAGTTTTACACAGACGCTTCCAAGTCACATGCCGGGGTATCTTATGCAGCCATCGGTCCATCGTTTTCGGAATCCGGTGTACTGCATCCGGAGACAAGTATCTTTACGGCTGAGGCCTATGCAATATTATCGGCTGTAAAGTATATAATGAAATCAAAACTTAAAAAGACTATCATATTTACAGACTCGCAAAGTGTTGTGAAAGCATTGCAATCACTCTGTAAACACAAAAACCCTGTACTTAATGAGCTCTATTCCATTCTGTGTAAAGCGTATATATCTAACCAGCATGTGATTATATGCTGGGTGCCGGGCCATAGAGGCATTGAGGGTAATGTTCGAGCAGACCAAATGGCCACATCAGTTACATCTCAGGCATTACATCTCCCTACAGCTGCTGTTCCTGCAACAGATTTGAAGCCTTTTCTGCGAAAGAAACTGCGAAGCCACTGGCAACGCTTGTGGGATGCAGAAAGAAATAACAAGCTTCACTTGATAAAACCACAATTAGGTTTCTGGCCCCCCGTAACGAAAACACGACGAACTGATGTCCTGTTCTGTCGTCTAAGAATAGGACATACATATGGCACCCACAATTTTTTGCTTACGGGTGATGAACCGCCAACCTGTGGTAGATGTGGTGAGAGGCTGACCGTCCTCCATGTCCTCGTGGAGTGTCGGGAAGCCGAAACAGAGAGAAAGAAATATTTTCCTCAAGCGTACCGGTATCATGTGCCTCTTCATCCCATCATGTTTCTTGGTGAAGAACCGCTTTATAACGCCAAAGCAGTCGTCGATTTCTTGAACGATGTGGTCCTGCATGTTATTAGCCCATTAAGGTCGTAGCGCATCCTCTTTCCAGAGGATGCCGCTGTGATAGCAGCTTTTTATAGCACATGCCTCCAGGCCCTTGTGGTTCAAGGGCTCTGTTTAGGCAGTAGTGCTATTTGCCAATTACTGCACCTTAAATATTTTAAATACCGTGTCATTCTTTCTCAACGCACTCTTCCCCTCATAGTACACCTCATTAGTCATTTCCATGATTTTAGTACCTGTATATTTTACGCACTTTACAGCGATTATTTTTAGGCCCCTTTACAGCCACGCTTCATCTACTTCTCAGAATTCATCTCTCCACTGCACACTCACAAACACTGACATGGCGCTCTTTGGTCATAACTGGCCCTTGCGCCATAAAACACCACACATCATCATCATCCTCAAATCCACGCATTAATCTTTCGCCTTTTACTAAAGATTACCGTGGGGAGGGACACTCCAATGAGCCTATAGGCCAATATTTGGAAGGCCTTGCCCGTTTGGGCGAGGCCTAACATCGAAATCTAAAGAAAGAATTGTGGCATAAAGGAATACATCGCTCCATCACGGTTCACTGAAAGTCGAGTCTTCGATTACTATGAAAAATTGCGAGGACGCTTAAGCTTTGTGCTGAGGATACATTCGTGTTTGGTGAAATAACATAGTCCGTGGTTAGCATACTGCTGTGAACAAGTCAGCCGAGTTTTGCTGTCTTGATGATGATTTCATGGCATCCCCTTTGAGACGGGGCGGTGACAAATAGTAACGTAACCTGATTGATTTATTTAGGTATGCTTTACAAGTTTTACAGCTAAGCCTAAATGACTAGTCGAAATCACCTGTCCACCGAAAACTATGATTATCAGCATTCGGGCGAGCGTCGTCGTCTTTTTCCGCAGCTGGCTTCGTCATTGGCGGACTTCGCCATCGGGACCTACCAGCACTCGTTCGGCCAACATGTCGTGGAGCGTTGAGATAAGAACAAATATTGCAGCTACTCGGGTTTGAGTGTCTGGACAAGCGAGTCTGCTGCATGGGAGAAACCATGCACAATGGAACAATGTTATTAGCTTTTAAACAAGAATATGGCAAGCCGAAAAGTTTCTTCATTAATAAGTGTATGTGAGAACTCCCAGAAAGGGATACTCTCTCTAAAAAAATAGCAAGGTCTGCGTTTTAAGTATGAAAATTTAAGAATATCATGAACAATGGCTTGGTCACGAAAGCGAGCCCATGTGCGAGACCACCCTAGGCGCACGCGACTGTTGTCATTGCTCAGGTCTCTCCTCAAATCCACGCATTAATCTTTCGCCTTTTACTAAAGATTACCGTGGGGAGGGACACTCCAATGAGCCTATAGGCCAATTTTTGGAAGGCCTTGCCCGTTTGGGCGAGGCCTAACATCGAAATCTAAAGTAAGAATTGTGGCATGAAGGCATACATCGCTCCATCACGGTTCACTGAAAGTCGAGTCTTCCATTACTATGAAAAATTACGAGGACGCTTAAGCTTTGTGCTGAGGATACATTCGTGTTTGGTGAAATAACATAGTCCGCTGTTAGCATACGCTGCTGTGAACAAGTCAGCCGAGCTTTGCTGTCTTGATGATGATTTCATGGAATTCCCTTTGAAATGGGGCGGTGGCAAATATTAACGCAACCTGATTGATTTATTCAGGTATGCTATGCAAGTTTTACAGCTAAGCTTTATATGGCTAGTCGAAATCACCTGTCCACAGAAAACTATGATTATCAGCATTCGGGCGAGCGTCGTCGTCTTTTTCCGCAGCTGGCTTCGTCATTGGCGGACTTCGCCATCGGGACCTACCAGCACTCGTCGGCCAACATGTCGTGGAGCGTTGAGATAAGGAAACAAATATTGCAGTACTCGGGTTTGAGTGTCTGGACAAGCGAGTCTGCTGCATGGGAGAAACCATGCACAATGGAACAATGTTATTAGCTTTTAAACAAGAATATGGCAACCCGAAAAGTTTCTTCATTAATAAGTGTATGTGAGAACTCCCAGAAAGGGATACTCTCTCTAAAAAAATAGCAAGGTCTGCGTTTTAAGTATGAAAATTTAAGAATATCATGAACAATGGCTTGGTCACGAAAGCGAGCCCATGTGCGAGACCACCCTAGGCGCACGCGACTGTTGTCATTGCTCAGGTCTCTCCTCAAATCCACGCATTAATCTTTCGCCTTTTACTAAAGATTACCGTGGGGAGGGACACTCCAATGAGCCTATAGGCCAATTTTTGGAAGGCCTTGCCCGTTTGGGCAAGGCCTAACAATGAAATCTAAAGTCAGAATTGTGGCATGAAGGCATACATCGCTCCATCACGGTTCACTGAAAGTCGAGTCTTCCATTACTATGAAAAATTTCGAGGACGCTTAAGCTTTGTGCTGAGGATACATTCGTGTTTGGTGAAATAACATAGTCCGCTGTTAGCATACGCTGCTGTGAACAAGTCAGCCGAGCTTTGCTGTCTTGATGATGATTTCATGGAATTCGCTTTGAAATGGGGCGGTGGCAAATATTAACGCAACCTGATTGATTTATTCAGGTATGCTATGCAAGTTTTACAGCTAAGCTTTATATGGCTAGTCGAAATCACCTGTCCACAGAAAACTATGATTATCAGCATTCGGGCGAGCGTCGTCGTCTTTTTCCGCAGCTGGCTTCGTCATTGGCGGACTTCGCCATCGGGACCTACCAGCACTCGTCGGCCAACATGTCGTGGAGCGTTGAGATAAGGAAACAAATATTGCAGCTCTCGGGTTTGAGTGTCTGGACAAGCGAGTCTGCTGCATGGGAGATACCATGCACAATGGAACAATGTTATTAGCTTTTAAACAAGAATATGGCAACCCGAAAAGTTTCTTCATTAATAAGTGTATGTGAGAACTCCCAGAAAGGGATACTCTCTCTAAAAAAATAGCAAGGTCTGCGTTTTAAGTATGAAAATTTAAGAATATCATGAACAATGGCTTGGTCATGAAAGCGAGCCAATGTGCGAGACCACCCTAGGCACACACGACTGTTGTCATTGCTCAGGTCTCTCCTCAAATCCACGCATTAATCTTTCGCCTTTTACTAAAGATTACCGTGGGGAGGGACACTCCAATGAGCCTATAGGCCAATTTTTGGAAGGCCTTGCCCGTTTGGGCAAGGCCTAACAATGAAATCTAAAGAAATAATTGTGGCATGAAGGAATACATCGCTTCATCACGGTTCACTGAAAGTCGAGTCTTCGATTACTATGAAAAATTGCGAGGACGCTTAAGCTTTGTGCTGAGGATACATTCGTGTTTGGTGAAATAACATAGTCCGTGGTTAGCATACTGCTGTGAACAAGTCAGCCGAGTTTTGCTGTCTTGATGATGATTTCATGGCATCCCCTTTCAGACGGGGCGGTGACAAATAGTAACGTAACCTGATTGATTTATTTAGGTATGCTTTACAAGTTTTACAGCTAAGCCTAAATGACTAGTCGAAATCACCTGTCCACCGAAAACTATGATTATCAGCATTCGGGCGAGCGTCGTCGTCTTTTTCCGCAGCTGGCTTCGTCATTGGCGGACTTCGCCATCGGGACCTACCAGCACTCGTCGGCCAACATGTCGTGGAGCGTTGAGATAAGGAAACAAATATTGCAGCTCTCGGGTTTGAGTGTCTGGACAAGCGAGTCTGCTGCATGGGAGAAACCATGCACAATGGAACAATGTTATTAGCTTTTAAACAAGAATATGGCAACCCGAAAAGTTTCTTCATTAATAAGTGTATGTGAGAACTCCCAGAAAGGGATACTCTGTCTAAAAAAAATAGCAAGGTCTGCGTTTTAAGTATGAAAATTTAAGAATATCATGAACAATGGCTTGGTCATGAAAGCGAGCCAATGTGCGAGACCACCCTAGGCACACGCGACTGTTGTCATTGCTCAGGTCTCTCCTCAAATCCACGCATTAATCTTTCGCCTTTTACTAAAGATTACCGTGGGGAGGGACACTCCAATGAGCCTATAGGCCAATTTTCGGAAGGCCTTGCCCGTTTGGGCGAGGCCTAACATCGAAATCTAAAGAAAGAATTGTGGCATGAAGGAATACATCGCTCCATCACGGTTCACTGAAAGTCGAGTCTTCGATTACTATGAAAAATTGCGAGGACGCTTAAGCTTTGTGCTGAGGATACATTCGTGTTTGGTGAAATAACATAGTCCGTGGTTAGCATACTGCTGTGAACAAGTCAGCCGAGTTTTGCTGTCTTGATGATGATTTCATGGCATCCCCTTTCAGACGGGGCGGTGACAAATAGTAACGTAACCTGATTGATTTATTTAGGTATGCTTTACAAGTTTTACAGCTAAGCCTAAATGACTAGTCGAAATCACCTGTCCACCGAAAACTATGATTATCAGCATTCGGGCGAGCGTCGTCGTCTTTTTCCGCAGCTGGCTTCGTCATTGGCGGACTTCGCCATCGGGACCTACCAGCACTCGTCGGCCAACATGTCGTGGAGCGTTGAGATAAGGAAACAAATATTGCAGCTCTCGGGTTTGAGTGTCTGGACAAGCGAGTCTGCTGCATGGGAGATACCATGCACAATGGAACAATGTTATTAGCTTTTAAACAAGAATATGGCAACCCGAAAAGTTTCTTCATTAATAAGTGTATGTGAGAACTCCCAGAAAGGGATACTCTCTCTAAAAAAATAGCAAGGTCTGCGTTTTAAGTATGAAAATTTAAGAATATCATGAACAATGGCTTGGTCATGAAAGCGAGCCAATGTGCGAGACCACCCTAGGCACACGCGACTGTTGTCATTGCTCAGGTCTCTCCTCAAATCCACGCATTAATCTTTCGCCTTTTACTAAAGATTACCGTGGGGAGGGACACTCCAATGAGCCTATAGGCCAATTTTTGGAAGGCCTTGCCCGTTTGGGCGAAGGCCTAACATCGAAATCTAAAGTAAGAATTGTGGCATGAAGGCATACATCGCTCCATCACGGTTCAGTGAAAGTCGAGTCTTCCATTACTATGAAAAATTTCGAGGGCGCTTAATCTTTGTGCTGAGGATACATTCTTGTTTGGTGAAATAACATAGTCCGCTGTTAGCATACGCTGCGGTTAACAAGTCAGCCGAGCTTTGCTGTCTTGATGATGATTTCATGGAATTCCCTTTGAAATGGGGCGGTGGCAAATATTAACGCAACCTGATTGATTTATTCAGGTATGCTATGCAAGTTTTACAGCTAAGCTTTATATGGCTAGTCGAAATCACCTGTCCACAGAAAACTATGATTATCAGCATTCGGGCGAGCGTCGTCGTCTTTTTCCGCAGCTGGCTTCGTCATTGGCGGACTTCGCCATCGGGACCTACCAGCACTCGTCGGCCAACATGTCGTGGAGCGTTGAGATAAGGAAACAAATATTGCAGCTCTCGGGTTTGAGTGTCTGGACAAGCGACTCTGCTGCATGGGAGAAACCATGCACAATGGAACAATGTTATTAGCTTTTAAACAAGAATATGGCAACCCGAAAAGTTTCTTCATTAATAAGTGTATGTGAGAACTCCCATAAAGGGATACTCTCTCTAAAAAAATAGCAAGGTCTGCGTTTTAAGTATGAAAATTTAAGAATATCATGAACAATGGCTTGGTCATGAAAGCGAGCCCATGTGCGAGACCACCCTAGGCACACGCGACTGTTGTCATTGCTCAGGTCTCTCCTCAAATCCACGCATTAATTTTTCGCCTTTTACTAAAGATTACCGTGGGGAGGGACACTCCAATGAGCCTATAGACCAATTTTTGGAAGGCCTTGCCCGTTTGGGCGAGGCCTAACATCGAAATCTAAAGAAAGAATTGTGGCATGAAGGAATACATCGCTCCATCACGGTTCACTGAAAGTCGAGTCTTCGATTACTATGAAAAATTGCGAGGACGCTTAAGCTTTGTGCTGAGGATACATTCGTGTTTGGTGAAATAACATAGTCCGCTGGTTAGCATACTGCTGTGAACAAGTCAGCCGAGTTTTGCTGTCTTGGTGATGATTTCATGGCATCCCCTTTGAGACGGGGCGGTGACAAATAGTAACGTAACCTGATTGATTTATTTAGGTATGCTTTACAAGTTTTACAGCTAAGCCTAAATGACTAGTCGAAATCACCTGTCCACCGAAAACTATGATTATCAGCATTCGGGCGAGCGTTGTCGTCTTTTTCCGCACCTTGCTTCGTCATTGGCGGACTTCGCCATCGGGACCTACCAGCACTCGTCGGCCAACATGTCGTGGAGCGTTGAGATAAGGAAACAAATATTGCAGCTCTCGGGTTTGAGTGTCTGGACAAGCGAGTCTGCTGCATGGGAGAAACCATGCACAATGGAACAATGTTATTAGCTTTTAAACAAGAATATGGCAACCCGAAAAGTTTCTTCATTAATAAGTGTATGTGAGAACTCCCAGAAAGAGATACTCTGTGTAAAAAAATAGCAAGGTCTGCGTTTTAAGTATGAAAATTTAAGAATATCATGAACAATGGCTTGGTCATGAAAGCGAGCCCATGTGCGAGACCACCCTAGGCACACGCGACTGTTGTCATTGCTCAGGTCTCTCCTCAAATCCACGCATTAATCTTTCGCCTTTTACTAAAGATTACCGTGGGGAGGGACACTCCAATGAGCCTATAGGCCAATTTTTGGAAGGCCTTGCCCGTTTGGGCAAGGCCTAACAATGAAATCTAAAGTCAGAATTGTGGCATGAAGGCATAGATCGGTCCATCAAGGTTCACTGAAAGTCGAGTCTTCCATTACTAGAAAAATTTCGAGGACGCATAAGCTTTGTGCTGATGATACATTCGTGTTTGGTGAAATAACATAGTCCGCTGTTAGCATACGCTGCTGTGAACAAGTCAGCCGAGCTTTGCTGTCTTGATGATTTCATGGAATTCCCTTTGAAATGGGGCGGTGACAAATATTAACTCAACCTGATTGATTTATTCAGGTATGCTATGCAAGTTTTACAGCTAAGCTTTATATGGCTAGTCGAAATCACCTGTCCACAGAAAACTATGATTATCAGCATTCGGGCGAGCGTCGTCGTCTTTTTCCGCACCTGGCTTCGTCATTGGCGGACTTCGCCATCGGGACCTACCAGCACTCGTCGGCCAACATGTCGTGGAGCGTTGAGATAAGGAAACAAATATTGCAGCTCTCGGGTTTGAGTGTCTGGACAAGCGAGTCTGCTGCATGGGAGAAACTATGCACAATGGAACAATGTTATTAGCTTTTAAACAAGAATATGGCAACCCGAAAAGTTTCTTCATTAATAAGTGTATGTGAGAACTCCCAGAAAGGGATACTCTCTCTAAAAAAAAATAGCAAGGTCTGCGTTTTAAGTATGAAAATTTAAGAATATCATGAACAATGATGATGATGATTATTGTGGTTTATTGGCGCAAGGGCCAGATGTGGCCAAAGAGCGCCAAGACGATGGTAATGGCTTGTTAGTGGTGCATGAATAGTGGACTATATGAACATTAGACGTGACATGGCTGTAAATGGGTCTAAAAACAGTCGCTGTAAAGTGCGTAAAATCTATACGTAATAAGATTATGGCAATGACTAATTATGTGTACTATGGACATGAACAATGCATTGCGAAGGAATGATACGACTTACAAAATATTAAAGATGCGAAATTAGCCAGAAGCGCAAGTGCCTAAACAGAGCTCTTGAAACACAAGGGCCTGGAGGCATGTGCTATAAAAACTATCACAGCAACATGCTCTCGAGAGAGGATGCGCTATGAACTTATTGGGCTAATAACATGTAGCACAACATCTTTCAAGAATGCGAGGACTGCGTTGGTGTCAAAAAGCGGTTCTTTACCGAGAAACATAGCAGGATGGAGAGGGATACAGTAGCGATACGCTAGCGGAAAATGTTTCTTTCTTTCTCTTTCGGCTTCCCGACACTCCAAGAGGACGTGGAGGACGGTGAGCCTCTCGCCACATCTACCACAGGTTGGAGGATCATTACCACTCAATATAAAGTTGTGAGTACCATATGTATGTCCTATTCTGAGACGACAGAATAGAACATCAGTTCGCCGTGTTTTCGATGCAGAGGGCCAGAAACCTAACTGTGGCTTTATCAAGTGAAGCTTATTATTTGTTTCCGCATCCCACAAGCGTTGCCAGTGGCTTCGCAGTTTCTTACGCAAGAAAGGTTTCAAATCTGTTACAGGGACAGCAGCTGTAGGATTAATAGCGTGCGATGGTATTGATTTGGCCATTTGGTCGGCAAGAACATTACCCTCAATGTCTCTATGCCCAGGCACCCAGCATATTATGATTTGTTGTTTAGATGCATAAGCAGAGCAGATCAGTGAGTAGAGGTTGATAATTACAGGGTGTTTATGTTTTTGCGGCATCATTAACGCTTTAACAACGCTTAAACAGTCGGTGAATATTACAGCCTTTTGGAGTTTCAATCTATCAATGTGTGTCACTGCCGATAGTACTGCATAGGCTTCGGCCGACTTGCTTGGGGATAAAGTACATCGGATTCTGAGAAGGACGGACCGACTGCCGCATAGGAAACGCCAGCATGCGACTTTGACGCATCTGTGTAAAATTCAGGGCAAGAGTACTTCTACTTTAGTTCTAAAAAGTGCATTTGAATGTGTGCATCTGGCGCGTGTTTTGTGACTTCAATAAACGATGTGTCACATTCAACCAACAGCCACTGCCATGGCCGTAGCAGCTTCGCTGGAGGCATTAGGCAATGTTCAAGTAGTGAAGCACCCATTTCTTCACTGAGCTTTCTCACGCGTAGCGAAAAGGGCTGCTTCGCTGTTGGTCGATTACTAAATAGTGTGGCACATGTGGTATCGTTTATGGTAAAATAGGTAGGATGTGTACGGTTTGAATTTGTTTTAAGGAAATATGTAAAACTGGCATAAGTCCTCTGAAGGTAGAGCGACCACACGTTTGCTTCCACATAAAGGCTTTGTACGGGGCTTGTCCTGAAGGCTCCAGTCGCGAGGCGGATTCCTAAATGGTGAACAGGATCCAACATCTTTAAAGCACTGGGTGCAGCAGACTGATAGACTATCGCGCCGTAGTCAAGTCGTGAGCCGACAAGGCACCTATACAAATTTAAAATGCATTTCCTGTCACTGCCCCATGTTGTACGTGACAGCAGCTTCAATAAGTTCATTGTTTTCAGGCACTTAGCCTTCAAATATTTGATGTGCGGAACAAATGTGAGTTTCGAGTCCAGTATGATGCCGAGAAACTTGTGCTCTTTGCTTACAGGTAATGTGGTACCAGAGAGCTCAATAGAAGGGTCTGGTACTATTCCTCTCTTATTAGTGAAAAGGACGCATGTGCTTTTTTGTGGGCTCAACCTAAAACCGTTTTCATCAGCCCATTTAGCCACTTTATTTAAGCCATGCTGGACATCTCGTTCGCAGACAGCAAAGTTGCACGATTTAAAACCAATCTGGACATCATCTACATATACAGAGTAGAACATCGTTCGTGGAATAGCCGTGCGTAGAGAGTTCATTTTAACAATAAATAGTGTGCAGCTAAGCACACCACCTTGCGGGACACCAGTTTCCTCGGTGAAAGACCTCGACAATGCCCGGCCCACCCTTACACGAAAGGTGCGGCTAGAAAGGTAGCTTTTGATAGTACTCAACATATTGCCGCGCACACCCATAGCGGATAGGTCTCGGATAATACCGAAGCGCCATGTGGTGTCATACGCTTTCTCTAAGTCAAGAAATACAGATAGAAAAAACTGTTTGTGTATGAAGGCATCCCTTATAATCGCCTCAATACGGACAAGGTGGTCTGTAGTCGACCTACCTTCTCGGAAGCCACACTGGTACGGATCTAGTATTCCGTTGCTTTCTAGAAGATAGACAAGGCGCCGGTTAATCATCTTTTCGAAGAGCTTACACAGACAGCTTGTCAAGGCAATGGATCTGTAACTACTAGGCAAGGACGGGTCCTTGCCTTGTTTAAGTATAGGGATTATTATAGGTTCTTTCCAAGAAGATGGAATGTACCCAGCAGCCCACATGACATTAAAAAGAGAGAGGAGGGTCTTTTGTGTTTCAGGGTGTAGGTGCTTGATCATATCATACATGATACGGTCAGCACCTGGTGCTGAGGTGTTGCAACAAGCGAGAGCAGTTTTAAATTCAGCTAAACTAAACGGGCGGTTGTAATCTTCATTTCGAGCACATTTCCGATTAACGGGCTGTCGCTCTGCACGTTCTTTGAACCTCATGAATGTTTCTGTGTAATGAGATGCACTGGATACATATTCAAAGTGTTCGCCCAGACAATCTGCCTGATCTTCCAGGCTATCTCCTTCTGTACTTACTAAGGGCAGAGGGTTCGACTCCCGGCCTTTCAATTTATTCACCCTATGCCATACTTTCGCCTCATCTGTGTAAGAATTTATGCCAGAGAGGTACCTCTCCCAACTCTCTCTTTTTGCACGTCGACGGGTTCTTCTGCCTTGTGACTTAACCTGCTTAAAATTAATGAGGTTTTCGGTGGTTGGAGAATTGCGAAGCAATCCCCAAGCTTTGTTTTGGTTTTTGTGTGCTTTCCTACATTCATCGTTCCACCATGGGATGCGGCGCTTCTTGGTCAGTCCGTTAGTTTGCGTAATAGATCTCGTAGCAGCGTCAATAATAAGACATGTTAGATAAGCCACAGCATCGTCTACATTAAAATCAGCAATGTCATCGCCACATAAACATGTAAGCTCTCGGAACAGTTGCCCGTTGGCCGAGTCCACGTTCCATCGAGGAAAACTTGGCAAGCATCCATCTCGTTTTGTTGAGTTTAACATAATAGGGAAGTGGCCGCTCCCTAAGGGGTTCTTGAGAACAGACCACTCCAGGTACGGTATTAGTGTACTCGATACTATACTTAAGTCAATGGATGAGTATGTGTTATGTGTAGCGCTGAAATACGTTGGCTCTTTCTGGTTAAGTATAGATGCACCTGAAGAAAACAGAAAGTTTTCAATTAGGCGCCCTCTCGCATCGCAACGAGAGTCTCCCCACAAAGTGTTATGTGCATTTAAATCTCCGACAACTATATATGGCGGCGGAAGTTCATCTATGTAATTTTGAAACTGTGTCTTGGAAAGTTGATAGCAAGGGGGGATGTAAATCGAACTAACCGTGACTAGTTTACCAAACAGTACTGCTCGGGCAGCAACTGCTTCAAGGGAAGTTCGGAGGTTTAATTGTTGACAGGCAACACTTTTATCGACAATTATAGCGACACCGCCAGACGAGGCGGTAGCGTCGTCACGGTCTTTGCGAAAAACGGCGTATTGCCTTAAAAAGTTTGTGTTTCCTGATTTCAGATGCGTCTCCTGGACACACAGCACCCTCGGACTATATTTATGAAGGAGCTCTTTAACGTCTTCGAGGTTATGGAGAAGTCCCCTAACGTTCCATTGCAATATTTGCGTGTCCATATTGAGAAAGAGGTTTGCGCTGTGTGTGAAGGGACTCTAAATTAGCTTACAGAGCCCTTGTCGGGCCCTGTGATGCGGGGTTTTTCTTTTTTGGAGCGATCGCGAGATTCGCGGAGCTCCTTAGGCGCTGGCGGCGCCGTCTGACCAGTTGTTGGGTCCATCGGCTCTTGCGAGGCGCTGGACACGCGCTCTTGCGAGCGCAGTGTTTGACGTGAGGGCCTCGTCTCGATGGACGAGACCTTTGAGGCCACGAGCCCGGAGGTCGATGGCCCCTTCCTGCGAGATGGCGGAGCAGTGGTAGCCGCAGCCGCCGAGGGGGCGGATGGCGTCACCGCCGGCTCACTACGTGTGAGCCGGACAGTAGCCGGAGACCGTTGTGACGCTGCCCCCTGATGCGCCACATCGGCAAAGCTGGTTTTAGACAGGTAGGTCACCCGCCTTCGTGCCTCTTTAAATGAAATATTCTCTTTCACTTTTATAGTTACAATTTCCTTTTCTTTCCTCCAGGACGGGCAGGACCGCGAGTATGCGGCGTGCTCCCCATCACAGTTCACACAGCGGACAGAGTTTTCACACGATTTAGATGTGTGTTCCAAGGCACTACATTTAGCAAATGTCAGTCGGCCTCGGCAGTTCTGCGAGCTGTGGCCGAATCTTTGGCACTTGAAGCCTCGGAGCGGGTTTGGCACGTATGGCCTGACACGTAGTTTGACGTATCCGGCCTCAATAGTCTCGGGTAGAACACTTGAACCAAAAGTAAGAATTATGTGTTTTGTCTGAATCTCCTTACCATCGCGCCTCATCTTGATTCGTTTTACAGCCAAAACATTTTGTTCCTTAAATCCTTCCAGAAGTTCATCTTCAGTGAGCTCCAACATGTCGTCATCAGAAATAACACCGCGGGAGGTGTTCATGGTGCGGTGCGGGGTCACAGTCACAGGAAAATTTGCAAACGACACTAGATTCTGTAGTTTATCATGTTGTTTCTTATCGCGGAGTTCCAGAAGGAGATCGCCGCTGGCCAACTTCGTCGCCTTGTAACCTGGTCCTATAGTCTCTGTCAGAGCCTTTGCAACAATAAAGGGTGAGATCACTCTCACGGACTTGTCAGTTTTCTCACTATGTACCACGTAGTATCGTGGAAAGTTCTCAATTTGTCGGCCAAAAAATTGGAATATTTCTTCGGTGCGCCCCCGTTTCGGGCGGCGATCAGCAAGTGCAGGAAACGAGCTATCCATATATGTGGGATGAGTTTCGGCGGTGGCGCCAGCCACCCACCATGGAGCCCAACAAGGGGACGCTGCAGAGTCTGTAAGGGACAGGTCATGCAAACGCCAGCTGTACGCCACCACTATAACCAAATACATATACCCAAGGCAGGGTATAATGCACAAGGTTAACCCTTGCTGCCCGCGAAGTCGGAAGTGAAAGGAAAATAAAGAGAGGACTGGAAAGAGTGAAAGTAAGAAAGACGAAGGTTGGAGGGAGAGAGAGACAGGAAAAGGCAACTACCGATTTCCCCCGGGTGGGTCAGTCCGGGGGTGCCGTCTACGTGAAGCCGAGGCCAAAGAGGTGTGTTGCCTCCGCCGGGGGCCATAATGGTCCAAACACCCGGCTTCGGCTCAACCTCCAGGATCCCCTTTTCCCCAGACACGGCTAAGCCGCGCCCGGTTAGACGCGGGAGGGTCCGACCCTCGTGTGCTCGGGTCCGTGGTGTCGCAACACACCAAACGCCTGCTTGCGCAGACGCCAATATCATGAACAATGGCTTGGTCATGAAAGCGAGCCCATGTGCGAGACCACCCTAGGCGCACGCGACTGTTGTCATTGCTCAGGTCTCTCCTCAAATCCACGCATTAATCTTTCGCCTTTTACTAAAGATTACCGTGGGGAGGGACACTCCAATGAGCCTATAGGCCAATTTTTGGAAGGCCTTGCCCCTTTGGGCGAGGCCTAACATCGAAATCTAAAGAAAAAATTGTGGCATGAAGGAATATATTCATCGCTCCATCACGGTTCACTGAAAGTCGAGTCTTCCATTACTATGAAAAATTTCGCGGACGCTTAAGCTTTGTGCTGAGGATACATTCGTGTTTGGTGAAATAACATAGTCCGCAATACGCTGCTGTGAATATCTCAGCCGAGTTTTGCATGGCGACGAACACCTAGGAGGTGACGCAGTTGCCGCACAAGATGGCGGCCAAAGCAACCGGGAAGACGCGCAACATGGCGACGACAGCACCATGCCGTACCGGCAAGGCGAGTTGCGGCAGAATCCTGAGCTGGCGCCTGGCTTGAAAGGAACGCAAACAAGTCAACAGAAAGAAGTCAACGAATACCAAAACCAGTGGTGGGACAAGAAAATCGACGACGAGCAAGAATTAAATCAACACTCGCTCAAGTACTGGACAATGCAAGCGGTTTGACGACACGGCCAAACCATGAACCAGGGAAAAAAGACACACAAGGACAAGAAGAGCCTCCCAAAACGCATTTTATTGCGCAGCAGCAGCCGTCAGCCCCACGCGGCATCCCCCAAGGGAGACCGAACCGAGGAGACGAACATGGCGCCCGACGAAGTTCGGAATCGAGTACAGAGAAAAAAAAAAAAACAATGGGACGTCGAAGTGTCGTTGTCGTCCTCCGATGAATCCAGCGCGCTCGTCATCGACGAAGCAGCACTGCAGTCGCTAGGGCGCAAGAACAGCGAGGATACGAGCAAAGGCAGAACGCGCTCGGGGCCCAGCTGGACAACGAACAAAGACGGACGCTAGGCACAGCGGCCCGGAACACCCAACTACTGAAACAGCAGTCCCCTCTCAGACACGGAGTGTGCGCATGGGAACGCGAAGAAACCAAGGCGTGACGACAGTACTGAACGGCAGACAGATTGGTCAGCTGTACCAGGGACTATCGACCCTATTGATGCTGACGACAGCGACTATTACTAGGTATGTGGGCGACAACCACATTCACGCATTTATTTTCTTGCGGTTGTCTATCTACCGTAAGCTTATCCCATGCAGTGGCGCAGCCAGAGTACGGCGTTTTTTTTTTTTTCGCACAACCGAGCAGCTAGCAACTTGCGAAGGCACGCCCCCAACATCGTTGAATGGAGGCAGACCACGTAAACGAACCAAGGACAATTCCAAAGATGCATACGCTGAAAGAAATTTCGGTTTCCGCACAATGTCTTGCCCCTTTAGCAGGCGCAGCTCTCGAATGGCCAAGCGTAGTGGGCAGCTGCTTGGACCGCATCATTTGCCACTTCGCGTAACCGCTCGCGTGGCGTGTGTGCCCGACCCGGTTTGGGAAAGACAGACGCGAGATCAGCGTGAAGGGCTTCTTATTCATAGTACAACCAAGGTCGGTACAACTGGTACTGGTGATGCATCGCGCGTTGGCCGACGCTTGTTGAGTTTCGAGGGTTCTTTGACTGTCGTGCCGTGCTTGTACTAATGCTCCTGTCCCATGTTATTTTATTTATTTTTAATTTTTTTTCGCAACTGGTGATGCGATGCGCGCTGGCCGATGCTTGTTGACTTTCGAGTTATTTGCATGTCATGCTATGCTTCTACAAATGCTCCCCCATGTTTTTTTCCGCTCATAATTGAGCAGCCGGTCGCTTGCTCAAATTCGAACTCAGCACCGTCTCACAGAGTCAGATAGGTTAAGTTAGGTGCACATATTACATGCATTAATTGTGCTCCGTTGTGGTGCAAAACTCTTCTTGACCGGATTGAGTATGCTTTTAAGTTGAAGAACGCCGGAACGATCGGTTACGTTGATATTGCACGCACCCCCCTCCCCCCTTTCTTTTCCCCAATTGAGCAGCTAGTCACTTGCCGGGGCAAGTACTCAACCCTACGTAATAGCAACGAATGTAGTAGGCTGGATACAAGTATTTATTTTCCGAAATGCACACACACCGAAGGAAGTTTCTCCCGGCAAGTGCAGTGTTCACTCGCTTTTCTGAAGAACTATAAAATTTTGAAAGGCCGGCTCAGCTGAATAGGTGCCCCTTTTGTTTTCATCTGCATAGTATTCCCCCATAGAGTCAGCCACCCATTAATGCATACTCGTGTCACCAGTAGTGTATGATGTGTACGCGTGTTTCTTTATGCAACAAGCATGTTGCTAAATTGTGTTCATCCGAGTGTTTTGATTACTGTTGTGTTGACTACTGTGATGGGCATGAACACTTCACACAGCAGGGTAGTGTTTCCTTAAGACATAGTACACCCAACAAAGGAAGCCGACTGGGCTACGTAATTGAGTAGAAATCACGAGAACAAGTGGGTCAGGTTTGCAGGCAAAATCAGACCAGGCTTACGGGGTCAAATACCATAGCAGATTTGACAATGTGCTTCTCTCATTAAATCATGCCACTAAAGATAATCAGGTGGAATGTTAAGGGACTTAATAACCAGGCTAAGCAAAAAACTGTGGCAAGGCTTGCCAGAAAACAACACTGTGATATCTTATGTTTACAAGAAACAAACATAGATTCTTTAGAGAAAGTTAAAGGCCTTGAGAGGCAGTTCCGGGCTAAAGGTTTTTTCTCGTTCCCTATGGACCAAGCGTGCGGGGTAGGTATCATAGTATTAAACTGGTCACTCCTAAATGGATGCCACTTTAGCTTTGATCCAGAAGGTCGAATGGTAATACTCGATTTCGAGTACCAAACGGAGAAATTCAGGCTTGTAAACATATACGCGCCAGTTAAAAGCCCAGCAATGGCTAGCTTTTATAAGCAACTGAACCCCTTATTCTTAGAAAGGAAACGCATAATCCTCACCGGAGACTTCAACTGTGTCTTAAACAATTTAACAGATAGAATAGGTCCGGCTAGAGAAAGAGTAGACATATCTATTTCGAAGCTTAAGAAACTGGTAGAACAGTTTAATTTAGTTAGTTAATTCAGGTTTAATGGCACAAAAGCGACAAAGGCCATGCTGCGCCAGCCACAAGGTATTAAGAAATGAAATGTTAATGTAGCGAAAGTTGCGTTACCTTATGTTCTATGTAAAAAACCGGCTTCATCTAAAAACTTGAACAAGTCAGTGAATGGCACTAGCGGATCATTTCCCAATAATGAGGCGGGGTGTAAAGGTATGTGCGAGTTATACAGATTCTGCAAAAGTTTCCGTCTGTGTGTTTCTATATGTGGACATGTCATAACAATGTGTATTACTGTGAGAGGTTCATGACATTTATCGCAGGTTGGCGGATCTTCTTTTCGAAGTAAGAAATTGTGTGCCAGATGTGTGTGCCCTATTCGAAGTCGACATAAGATCACCTCATAGAACCGTTGCTGGTGACTGCACGATTTCCACTCGCCAAGAAGGGGTTTGGTTATGTGTAACTTGTTAATGCAGGAGTCCCATTCTCGTTGCCATTTTAATGTCAGGGCTTGGCGAATTGCTGGGATACTGTCTTTGTATGGAATTTTTGAGTGAGTTAGGTCTTTGTGCGCTGCCATGGCCGCGCATCTATCTGCCGATTCATTCCCTGGTATCCCAACATGGCTAGGGACCCAGCAGAATCGTATGGTTCGTCCGTATTTGTTATTCACAACCATGTTCAAGATATCGCCAAGCAGCGGTTCACAGGCGGATTTTAAATTTAAAGCCCCGAGTGCACTCAACGAATCTGTGTAAATGACAGCACTCTTCTGTTTGTCGGTGATAACTTTGTTTACTGCCGTCCATATAGCCATAACTTCGGCGGTAAAGACTGAAGCGGAATTATGTATTCGAATGCTATTTTCCCAATTTTCCGTTACGGTTTCCCACACCCACGTATTCTTGTGTTTTAGAACCATCTGTGTAAAATTCTGTGTGATCCTTATATTTGTCTTGAATAGTGCGGAACTCTTGCATTAAGTGTTCTTGTGGGGTGTCCTTTTTCTTTAAGTGGGTTAGTGTCCAGTCACATAGTTGTGTAAAATCGCACCATGGGGCCAGTCTTTGCGGCCTTTCAGCAACCTGCAGGACCTCATGAGGAATGTTATAAATCTGACAGTATTCCTCATGTCGTAAGACAAGTGGCCGTATCATGTTACGGTTTATTTCTGTAGTGTAATCGAGAATTGCATTGTGTTACGATTTTGTAGCATATATGTTGTCGTGTTGACCGAATTCTCAGTACATAGGAAAGGGTTAGTAGTGCTCTGCGGTGCTGTAGGGAAGGCTCATTGCAGTCAACGTGTAAACTTTGGACAGGCGATGTTCTGTAGGCACCGCTCGCCAATCGTAAGCCAAGATTGTGAATTGGATCAAGTCGTTTAATGTAGGATTGCCTGGCTGCACCATAAACTACACTACCGTAGTCGAGAATGCTACGCACAAGGGACCGGCAAATACGTAGTAGGCATATTCGATCAGATCCCCAGTGCTTGTGCGATAACACTTTGAGAATATTTAATGCTTTATTTGCCTTAATTTTTGTTGTGTTAATGTGGGCGAGGAAGTTTAGTTTTGTGTCAAATGTTACGCCTAAAATTTGTGGTCTTGTTTGACCGGCAGAGTTGCACCATCCATTGTCAGAACCGGATCGCAACGTAAGCCACGCTTCTGGGAAAACATCACTGTAACGGTTTTGTGGGTTGAGAAGTGGAAACCATTTTTGTCAGCCCATTGTGTGAGATTATTTATTGTTATTTGTAGCTGTCTTTCGCAGGTGGATACGTTTGAGGCATGGCAAGCCACTTGCAAATCGTCAACATATATTGAATGCATAACAGACGACGGGAAGAGTTCATTTTGACTATGAAGAGTGTCGTGCTGAGAATGCAACCTTGTGGGACGCCATTTTCTTGTGTAAATGTGCGGGAAAGTGTTGTGCCGAGACGTAGCTGAAATGTTCTATTTGACATGAAATCGTATAGGCAGTTTAGCATTCTTCCACGAATTCCCAATTCAGCCAGGTCTCTTAAAATTCCACACCGCCACGTGGTATCGTACGCTTTTTCTAAGTCAAAGAAAACCGCGAGACAGTGTTTGTGTAGAAACGCATCACGTATTTCGTGTTCTAGTCAAACGAGATGATCAGTGGTGGAGCAGCCCTTTTTGTATCCGCACTGGTGTGTGTCTATTAGGTTTCTTGATTCAAGGATGAATGTGAGTCTTGCGTTTATAATGCTCTCATATGATTTGGCTAGACAACTTGTTAGTGCAATGGGTCTGTAGCTGCTTGGGGATGATGAAGGTTTACCAGATTTTAGAAAAGGCACTACTACTGCGTTTTTCCAGTCTTTAGGCATTACCCCAGATTGCCACATCTTGTTGAAAAATTGAAGGAGTGTCTCTACCGATGCTTGAGAAACGTGCGCCAGCATTGTGTAGTGGACCCGGTCAAGACCTGTTGCTGTTTTTTTACCGGCCGAAAGGACTCTGTTTAATTCCTGCATTGTAAGAGTGGCATTATATAGTTCCATTGAAGCACCGGTAGTGGGAAGTCTGTTTCTCTGCCGACTCTTTGTATTTTAAAAATGTGTTTGAGTAATTCGCTGAGCTTCAGATGTAAAAGTGTTCGCCTAATAAGTTGGCCTGGTCTTCTATTGTTGTTTGTGTGTCTGGACTTGTAAGTAGTGGTATTGTGTATTATGCCTACTCTCCTTTAAACTTTCTGACCCGGTCCCACATTTGTTTAGATGTGACCGAACTATTAATTGAGGATACGTATTTTTGCCATGACGATTTCTCCGCCTGGCGCCGAACAAATCTTGCTTTGGCCTGTTTAAAGACTAGGAGGTTGTTGTAGGTTGGATACCTTCGTAAGATTCCCCAGGCTTTATTTTGTTGTTTTTTAGCTTCGGTACACTCGTCTGTCCACCACGGATGTAGTTTTTTACGCAGAATACCGGATGACTGAGGTATCGCTGTTTCTGCGGCAGAGATTATGACCTCAACGAACTTTTTATTGAGTTCGTGAACGCTCAGTTGTGGTGAGAAGGCTATTTCCAGTTTCGCATGCTCCATAAAAACTGGCCAGTCAGCGAGTTGCTGTTTCCAGCGGCGTGGCTTAGTGCCTAAGGTTGGTGGTGATGGTAAGAGTTTTACGATTGCAGGCAGGTGATCACTACCATATGACATGTTGAGGGCTTCCCATTTAAGATCGCTAAAAAGAGACGGTGAGCAAAAAGCTAAATCTAAACAACTAAATGTACGTGAAGTTGGTGAAAAATATGTTGATGCACCCGAGTTTAAAAGGCAGATATCATTTGACAAAATAAAATCTTCAATGAGCTGGCCTCTTGGGTCAGTTTTGTCACTGCCCCAAAGAGTACCATGAGCATTAAAATCTCCTACTAAAATAAAAGGCTCCGGTAACTGGTCTGTTAAATTTTCTAGATCCTTAATATTACAATGGGTATGGGGTGGAAGGTACAGTGAGCAAATGGTGATGGTCTTGTGAGACAGAACGGTGACCGCTACAGCCTCGAAGATGTATTTAATTGGAAATTTCGGGTAGGAGTGCCGCCCTGCACTATTATGGCGACTCCTCCTGACAGACGGTTGGAGTGTTCGGGGTCCTTACGTACGACAGTAAAACCTTTCCAAAATTGTGTATTTTTGGGGCCTAAGTTCGTTTCTTGAAGGCAGAATGCAACTGGCGATAGCTTGTTTAGGATGTCTTTGATGTCACCTAGATTATGAATCAGGCCTCTACAGTTCCAATGGATGATGAAAGCCATTGTAAGACAAATAAAATTGTTTACTTATGTGTGTGTGAGCTAAAAATGATAGGTGACATGTAATAAGAAGATCACTACTCTAATCAAGGGCGGTAGCCGTTCAGGTTACCTGTCCCTTTTTCGGCGCAGTTACAAGAAGTCTGTCCTTCTTGCTGCGCTCCAGGGAGCGCGGATCTTTTGGCGTCAATGACGCCGCGGTTTTTGGGTCGACCTCCATCGCCTTCTCCGAGGCGCTGGACGATCGAGAACTAGGCGCCGAAACGCGTGTCTCGTGTCGTGGGGTCCGGTTCAACTTTGGGCCCTGCGACGCTGCAGTCAGCCGGCCCGTATTCGATGATGATGGAGCAGCACTGGCAGCTACCACCAAGGTGGCGGATGGAGTTTCTGCAGGAGTACCGCACGCGGACCCTGTAGACTCCTGAAACTGGTGTGGCGCTGCCCCCTGCCGTGCCGCACTGGCATTGAGTGCGGCACTGCAGTTGAGGTAGGTGCTCCAACCTTTTCCTCGCTTCATAGAATGAAATTTTTTCTTTTACGATGATTGCAATTATTTTTCTTTTTTCCAGCAAGGGCAGCTCCGTGAGTAGGCTGGATGGTCTCCCTTGCAATGGGCACAATGTGCAGGAGCATTGCAGTTGTCAGAGGGATGGTCGTTGGCACTACACTTCGCGCATGTTTCTTTTCCTCTGCATGATTGTGATGCATGTCCGAACCTCTGGCACTTGAAGCACCGCCTTGGGTTCGGTATGTATGGTCGGACGTTGATTCTTAGGTATCCTGCTTCGAGTGATGTGGGCACAGTACTAGTTCCAAATGTTAGTATCACGTGTTTTGTGGGGATTTGTTGGTCGTTTCGTCGGAGTGTAATCCTTTGTACCTTCATTACGTTTTGATCTTGGAATCCTTCAAGGAGCTCTTCGTCACTAAGGTTTAGGAAACCTTCTGATATTACTCCCCTGCTTGTGTTGAGCGAGCGATGTGGTGAGATTGTGACTTTAATGCCACCAACACAGGTGAGTTCAGCGAGCTTTTCGACTTGATCTTTTTTGTCAGTTCAAGGAGGAGGTCTCCGCTTGCCATTTTTGAGGCTTTATAGCCAGGTCCAATTGTGTTTGCTAAGCATTTCGATACTAAGAAAGGTGACAGTTTTCTTACGCTCGTGTTGCCTTCACTATGAAGGACATGGTACTTTGGGAAGGTGTCTAGGTCTGTTCGGAGGATAAATTGAAAGATTGCATCGGTGCGACCTCTTTTCAGAGGCCGTTCTGGAAGTCGGGGGAACGCTTCTGCCATAATATGGTTTCGAAATTCGGCGGCAGTGGTAGCCACCCAACACCGAGCCCAACAAGGGGACGCTACAGGTTACGAAAAACCTGCAGACGCCAGCTATGCACCGCCGCTATAACCTAATGTACGTACCCAAGACTGGATAGATACACACGGTTAACCCTTGCTGCCTGGAAAAACGAGAAGTAAATAAAGTGAGTCGAAGACAGGAAAGATTGAAAGTAAGAGAGAGAGACGAAGGTTGAGAGGGAGACAGGAAAAGGCAACTACCGATTTCCCCCGGGTGGGTCAGTCCGGGGGTGCCGTCTACGTGAAGCCAAGGCCAAAGGGGTGTGTTGCCTCCGCCGAGGGGCCTTAAAGGTCCAAACTCCCGGCATCGGCTCAACCCCCAGGATCCCCTTTTCCCTGGACACGGCTAAGTCACGCACGGTTAGGCGCGGGAGGGTCCAACCCACGTGTGCTCGGGTCGTGGTGTCGCCACACACCAAACGCCTGCTTAAGCAGACGCCCCTGCGGGCAGTTTAATTTATTAGACGCGTTTATTAGACGCGTATGTGTTAAGACATGGTCAAACATTTCAGCACACATGGAGTCGTAATATTATACAGGCTCGCTTGGATCGCATGTATGTATCCCCTTCCTTAGAATCCTCAATCGTAGACTGCAGGGGAAGGAAGACGAAGTCAGCGAGGAGCGGCCGTGCTTGCATGGGCTCCCGGTTCAAGAAACGCTATCTCCAGGCCAAGTCGTTGCAGACCTTTGAAATAGTGGCATTCGACGCAGCGAGTGGGATTACGTCCGTAGAGACCAAGATCCAGGCTGTGAGTCACATTTATCGGTGTTGTGGAACCTCGAGAGTTCGCAAGCGGAGACCGCTCCGCTAGGCCTAACCAGGAGTAAGGGGCTGAGCCCCACCCCGGCACTCAAAGCTTACCATGGATGTTGATGCTTCTCCCTGGCAACCGCAAGAAGAATCCACCGACTGTGCAGGTGACTGGCTGACAGTCAAAAGGCGCAAACAACGCAGCAAGAAAGCACCCAAGAACTCCGACCCGGCTCCCGAGGCACAGCTGCGATCGCCGCGTAGACCACCACCGCTCCCGAAGCAGCACCTGAAAGTAATACTGAGGCCGAGGGAAGGTCTCGTCTTTTCGAAGTGGCCAACCCCGGTCATTGCCCGAGCAGTACCCACGGCGGGAGGATACCCACGCACCACCCCGACCCAGAACCTTATCGTGCGGATAGAAAGCAAGCAGAATATCGCAGTAGTGAGCACCTCTAGTGAAGACATGGCAGCTAGGATACGAGACATCAACACTGTTCATCTCGGTGCCAAGGAGTATGCAGTGGCCACATATATCGCACCACCGGCGAATTCAGCTCGTGGAGTGGCCCATGGCATCCCTCAGGGAACGACGGACGCTGAGCTCATGCGCGGGCTGCATGCACACAAAAGAAACATCCTACAAGCGTGGATGCTAGGGCCATGTGCGACCGCACTGATAACTTTCGAGGAACGGTACCGAGGTACATAACCTTCGACGGAGGCGAGCTACGCTGTCTACCCTATCGACACACGGTCAAGGTATGCAACGCGTGCCATCAAATGGGCCATCGAACCGACGTTTGCCCGCACCCGGATAAACCCACCTGCGAAAGATGCTGTGCAGCAGAGCCTAGTGATGGGCATGATTGCAAACTGAGATGTTCGTTGTGTGACGGCGATCACGCGACGGCGTCGAAAGAATGCCCTAAGAGGCTGCTACCGGCGCCACGCTCGTCGCACAGGCCACTCAAGGAACCGGCACACAAAGACAACACCACGACAGAACAACCGAGGAAGGGTCGCAGACAGCGATCCCGATCTCGGACCCGCTCCAGGTCCAGACCCAGGGCGGCATCGCAACAACGAGGCGGCAGCAGATCCAGATCCGAGAGCCGATCCAGGTCCAAGAGCAGAACCAGGTCCGGCAGTAGGTCGAAAACGAGTCACGTGACCTCCAAGGAACAACAGGTGAGCTGGGCAGAACGCTGCCTCCCGAAGTCACAGAGACAAAATGACAAAACCAAGCCACATACAGCCATCACGAGACGCAGACACCAACACGAACAACACTGTACAGGTGCTTGCGGCCCTAGTGCAGGAACTGTGCGTAGAGATAGCCGAATTGCGCGCACAGCTAAAGGAGGAACAAAGCCGAAACAAGCCACCAGTGCAAGAAAGTTCGCCCGAACCCCGAACACCGCCACAGCCGCCGCAGCGCGCGTCCACTGCCTCGGTAGTGCAGGGACACCGCCACAGCCGCCGCAGCGCGCGTCCACTGCCTCGGTAGTGCAGGAGACCGTCGAGGAAATGAACACCGAGGCGCCGCCCGAGCCGAATCCGACAGCCCAACCGATCGATGTGCGAGTAACAGCCTGCGAAAAAGGTATTCACGAAAACCGGAAAGCCATCCAAGAGCTACATATGCGAATGGAGAAGGGCTTCGACGAGATCCGACAGATG
>NW_023606882.1:0-25829 GCF_013339745.2 Dermacentor silvarum | reverse complement strand
CCCCTTATCAAGCGTAACAGCATTACCACTTAAAGAATGATCAGTGCCTCTTCTGTGTGTGACTGTCTTGTGCCCGCCATTGTACGGCTATGCACAATTGGTGAACGATTTGTTGGATTACATGTTAAGGTGACAAATACCATGAAAGAAAAAAAAAGAAGCGCTAGTTTAGCCCAGTGGGTAAGACACTCGGTATCTGAGCCTGGGATCGTAATTTCGAAACTCACTACCGCCGTCGTTTTTCCTTTCGAATTTATCGCTTTATTTCACATCAATCACTTAACAGCGATTACCGAAGCCAAGTTAGAACGTAGGCGAGAGCTAGCACGGACAACGAACGCGTGGACAACACAGGCTTCAAAGAGCGAGGGTGACGTGGCGTCGCGGCGATGCCCTGTCGCGCGGCAGCAGGTGCTCCCTTGCGCCGGCTCTGCTCCGTCGTGGCACGCACGTGATGTGGCGTCGCAGCCAATGGGAATTTAGGTGCCGTTTCGCTAATACAGACGCCGGCTTTCAATGCGAAAACACGACATGCCCCATGAAGTGGAAAATCTGGCGTCCGTCCGGCGTTAGCATCCGATGGCACCAAAACCCACGTGACCAAGTGATGACGTCACGTTCCCGGCGCCGGACCTGGTGCGGCTCGCACTGCGAAGTCCCACGGTGAAGAGCGACAGACGCCGTGGCCCACAGCCGCAAAATTTACTTTGTCCAATTCGAAAAGTGAGTAGACCCACGCTCAAAATCAACCTGGCCCGCTTCCATAATCGACTTTGCCCAATCCGAGCACATGACTAAGCAAAAAGTATCGCGCGAATGAATCAGAATGCTTTCGCATCCAATGCACGTATAAGGAGATTTGAAAGTGCCTCTGTAACTTTTCGTTCAATAAACCATTTGATGTTTTCGCATCGAAACTACTGCGATGCATTGGGCTGAAATTTATGTTAACTAAAAGGGGATTCGAATACCAATTGATGCCGTGATTTGACTGTAATGGGGCAGCCAGATGCTAACTATTCGTTTCTATTAAAACTGTAATGCACATCCACCGACTATATCGATTCTTGTGGGAAAGTAAGAGCACTATATCAGCTTACGGCGACTGTTCTCTCTATATAACGCAATTACGCACCTACCTAACTCTTTCTTTTTTGGCGTAATACACTGCTAGGTCACTGTGAAGACAAGGGGGCAATTGGGCGAAGGATGGCAATAGCAATACACGTCATCAGGGGCTTAAAAGGGTGTGTGTGGAGGAGGGAGGCGGGTAAAGGGGATGGTCTATCTTCTATCGTTTTTTTTTTAAGATTCTTTTTTCATCTATTTAGTTGTCCCGGTCTGTTCCCTCTTCATCCCCGGCAACATCTCTCTACGCCACCGTCTTTGTAGAAAGTATTTTTATCTTTCTCTTGATTGCGCCAAGCTCGCCCAACTGTTGTCGGGAAGAGCCTATAAGCTAAAGGAGAAAGACGCTGCGATGGCCACAAGCTCAGAGCTTTGAGGCTCGCCTCCACTTTGTTTTGTTTGCGCAGTCATTCATTCCTTCCTTCCTTCATTCATTCATTCATTCATTCTTCCTTTCCTCTGTTCTGTCCTTCTTTCGTTGCTTCCTTTGTTCGTTCATTGCTTCCTTCATTCATTCAGTCATTCCTTTCTTCTTTTCTTCACTGAGTCCTTCCTTTGTTCAGTCGTTCCTTCATTGCTTCCTTTGTTCGTTCATTGATTCATTTGTTCGTTCAGTCATTCATTTCTTCTCTTATTCATTGAATTCATTCTTCGTTTTGTCGTTCTTTCATTGTTTCTTTTGTTCGTTCATTCCTTCCGTCCTTAATTCAGTCATTTTTTCCCTTCTTTTCTTCATTGAGTCCTTTCTCGCTTCCTTCCTTTGTTCAGTCCTTCTTTCGTTGCTTTCTTTGTTCGTTTATTCCTTTATTCATTCAGTAATCCCTTCATTCACTCATTCTTTCAGTCATTTCTTCCTTTCTTTTTTTGAAGAGAGGAGGAAGAGTTTCGCATCACGCGACTCGGGACACCTGTGCGACGGTGACGCGGTGTCGGTAAACATTTTAGGATCTTCCTTGGTAAGGGGCCAGGCGTACACACCATACACGCTTGTCATCAGCAATAAATAAATAAATAAATAAATAAATAAATAAATAAATAAATAAATAAATAAATAAATAAATAAATAAATAAATAAATAAATAATAATAAATAAATAATAAATAAATAAATAAATAATAAATATTCATCCTACACCAGAAAAAGAGAACTGCTCGGATAATAGTCAAAGAAACGAGAAGTCATGACCGATCAGTCAATAGACCAGTCTGTCATTCGTTTTGTCGGCTTTGAATGGCCGAGGTTCAAGAAGGTGGCGGTTTACTCAAGGCAACTGTGGTTGACTTAACAGCGCGTGTGCGAGTCTACAGTCAGATTGAAAGAGCGGAGCATGGGCTGAAAAGCAACTCGTGCAAATATGCGCGCGTAGAATTCTCAAGGTGGTGCCCAGAAACGCAATTATTCATCTCCCACAAGTTCAACTTCCTGAAATAATTCTGCTGAACAACAACTTTTACGAAATCTTAGGACGTGGTTTCTAAGCAAAGATCGCCGGTTGCTGGCGTAACGGAGGTACAAGGCGACCAAGTGGCGGCGGCGGCGGAATAGATGCGACTGAAAGCAAATGAGCCAACGACAGGGATCAACTTTGAAAATGCGAGCATCGGTCGAACATTATCTAAGGATATCGATCGATCGATTGAATTTAAATGTAGCGGCAGAATCGCAGGCAACGTGTTATCGTTGGCCACTTTGCGCAATGCAACGGAAAGATTACCTATACTCCATCTCACAAGCTGTTGTCAGCCCTGCCGAAGGTACGAAGCGTACACAGGCAATATCCTTGCGCAGCAGTATATAGTTCCGGGCCGTAACTGGCTGATTAGTGGATATACACTAGAGAGATTTCTTTTTACTCGATGCATGATACGGTACAGCCATGCGTGACATGTCATGGCCTTTGCACATGCACGTCATATACCGAGAATTACTGTAGCAGTTACAGCCGGTAACCGTAATAGCCACCCTAACCGTGATCACTTGTAGGAACATGGCAGCACCCATACAGCGCCGACCCCACGCTTCGATCCGAATTTTCGCTTTTTACTGGCTCTCCGCTCTGTCGGCAAGAAACAAGACGCATATAATTCGTCATCTATAAGTCTCATCTCAAGCTGAGGTCAAAACATTAGGTATGTTTTGTGGTAATTATTGAGATGGGCTGTTTGTTTTGACGCTGCTAAAACTACAGACACGGCACCGAGCCGTAAAACTGGTTTGATTTCTAGTTCGCCACAGCATTAGCATTGGTGATGCGTTGACGATGCGAAATGCTGTAAAATCCTAATAGTTCACTGCATCATTAATTTACTACCCCGCTCTAGCATGGTACTGGATGACGGTAGCCAGCAAACGCCCAGTATAGACGCCGAGCAGACGCTGTGCCGCAGGTGAACATTTATGAGGGCGTTCGTCCTTATTGATTGCTAAGGAGGCTGCAAGGTGGCTGCTTCCCTGCAAGGAGGCTGCAGGGAAAGCGTACAGGTAAAGCGAAGCCCTGCTGTCGCATGCATATATAAACGCAGCTAATGGTTATGGTGTCAAACCATTTCTTGCGGCAATCTACCAACCATGGAGCATGTAACAGGATGGCAAGCAGATGCTGAGCAGACGACGCGGCACGGATGAGCCCATCTCGAGGGGCATTCGGCCTTCCTATTGGCTAAGAATTCATGTAGCTTCCACAGTGCCGACAACAGCTTGTGAGATGGAGTATAGCAGGAGTGGGTTAGCCACTGGTTTGAAAATACTGCAGAAAAAATATACCAGGACAAATGACGCGAAGTTTTGAAATAGCACAGGCCAGGAAACCAGGAAAGATAATGGAAGAAAACGGTAACAGTCTTGCAACTACATAACCAAAAGTAAGTGAAATAACAAACAAAGAAAAAGTTTCGAAAAGTTACCGAATACTGACAGTGTTACGACAAATCGAACGTTTTACGAGACGCGCATCCACAGAATGCTACCCTCCAACGCAACATTGAGGAATTGATTTCTCGGATAGCTGCTCAATGCTTTATTTCACAAAAGCCGCGTGTACAGTGCATGTAGGGCAGCACAGAGGCTTGCTTGGAGGCTAACCGAAACTCTTCTGTCAGATAACTGGTAGCCGTCCAAACTTATGCAAGTATGCTAGAACGCCCTGAAAGTAATCTTGTTTTTACTTTCAGCGTTTCTATCTTCAGTCAAAACAAGCCAAACGGTGATGCAAATTCGTTTCATACTCTCACTCAGCTTCCCACATAGCAGGCTATGAAGGCTAGAGACCCCGCACTTCGCTGTGGGCGAAATGCTAGAAGGCCCGTGTACCGTGCACACGGAGAAAGAATAACTCTTATTATTTCTCCGTGACCGTGCATTGGGTGCACGTTAAAGAACCCCAGGGGGTCAAAATCGCACCGAAGTCCCCACTACAGTGTGCCTCATAATCATATCGTGATTCTGGCACGTTAAAACCCCCCAAAATTTATCCTTATTATTAAGGCTAGAGAGACTTCTCTCAGTTCTCTCATGGGCAACCAAAAAAACTACTGCGTCACCAGAGAAAGAAAGATGTTATGTGTCATGTAACTCAACGTAACCTTAAGCTTCATACATTTGTTTCACAATGTACGGCGTCAGTACTGTAAGAAAGACGCCCAGTACACGAGGTTGTATCAAGAAGTTTCGAGACTGGCTCTGTTTTCCAAGAAGGTAATTTATCTAATGTGCGTTCGAACACTGTCTCCTTGGAAACTGCTTTCTTGCGCAGTAATATACAGGGCTCTCCGCGTTCTCGCCACCTTGCGAATATGTCCTGGAAGTATTCTTTCCTGTAGGTGCTCGAGCGGCCTCTGCAATTCGGGCTTTATTTCAGCCATCGTATCGAAACGGCTGCCGTTGAGCTGGGCTTTTAATTTGCTGTCTAATTACTGCCTCTGCAGTAAATTACGTATGCGAGCGATAGGGAGCTTCGTAAGTGCGATGCTTCGCGAACAACGCGGATCTTGTGCTGCTGCGCTGGGAGAACCTATATAAATTAGTAGGCAATTAGTAGAATACGAAGGATAGTAAGCGCGAAAGAAGACGGCGCGCTTCCGCCCCGCCGTCCTCCCTCGCATGCGCGAGATCGAGTCGCGATCGTCGGTTGACCCTTGTAAGCGTTCACTCGCGCATACAGCGTACGACGACGCGCGGGGACGATGCTACGCGTTTGGACTTTACACGGAACATCGCGGCGACGGCAGGAATGCGCTTTTAGTGTCCGTATAATAGCTATCGCAATAATAAAACACTGTCTGTTGACTCATTTGTTATTCTTTTTTTTCTTCTCATGCACACGGCAGTTAACGGATGGCATTAAAACTAAGCTGACATACTTCCTGTTGCCAGTTTTTGCCGAGAGTCCCCTCTTGCCTAATTTATCTTTATATATTGCAAGTCAAACTTCTCACGGTGACCCGAAACAAGCAGTTAATTTGGGACCGGTATTCCTGTGCTTAGATCCATGCTGTTGAGAGAAGTTTATTACACCAAAAGATGCTCGAAAATACATAGGCCCTTGGCTTCGTATTCAAAAAAAAAAAAAAAATAGATAAAGAGAAGTTTATTCAAACAGACATTCATGAAATACATGTGCACTAGTTTGGATTCATGTACAGGAAAACAAACACTAGCGGCACTGGCACATACAATCAAAATGGCACATTATGGAAATAAAAGGAACACACTAAGGTGGCATATGAATCTGGAAGGTGTACTGACCTGCCAGTCATTAATGGGCTAGTATGGTAACAACTGCGCTGTGATGCGCCCATTACGGGGCTTTATGAATCTTGTCGACCATTTGCGCAGAAACTGGTCTTCGTTCAGAGTGATCCAGTCTGCGCACGCTTGTTCGTAAATATCTAAACGAAGAAGAGCCACGAACTGAAAGATGGTAACCGTCAACATGTGCACAAAGAAGTGAGTGACTAAAATACAAGCCCTCAACCTTTTAACGGTTTTTCTTTTCCAAACAAGTAAGATGTCATTAGTTGTTTTTTTTTTTGTTAAATCATTAGGATGCAATACGCGCACGTGTTTGTTGCTTGCGCACATTTCTTTTATTTGAAAATCTTGAAAAATTGCAACCCCTAGCTGTAGCACACTAGAAAATACGGGCTTCTTGGTCGACAACGTCGTCTCCCAATGCACGAGCACGGCCGCATCGCGGTGCATGCGAACTGAGCGATGTGAAGCCGTGATTGGCAATGCGCGCAGGGAGAAAAGTTTTGAGATGCGATCAAACGCATGTATCGGCTTATGTAGTTTTCATTCCTTTATAATTTGAAAGTTTGAGTTAAAACTTAGGTGTGACGACCACGGTTTTGTATAAAAGTTCACCACTTGAATCGCTTCTAATAAAGGGGGGCATATTGTGATAATAAGAACACGGTTCAGCACTTGTATCATGCGTTAGAGTCTGTGAAGTGGGATGGCTGTCTGACTGCATCACCTGTTCGTTCTGCGTAATCATTTGGGTCTATTAAGGGATTTTCTCTATAAACATAGTGGAGTAATTTGTTAGGTGTTGAGGCCCTTCCACGTAGTGTGATATCGGTCGAGGCCACCTCTTCGAGTCCAGCACGTTAAAGAAAGGACAGAAGGTGCCTCGAAATTGCGCCGAGGGCCATTTCACGGGTTGTTTGGTTATGGAGGTTAGCAAATGCCTGTCCGTCAACCAATGTGGAAACCTGCAAAAAATTGACAGTCACTCAAGCATACGCCTAAGAGGGTGACGGCGAAAGCCTGCGCGCTCAAGAGACATTGATGAAATCACATGACATGCTCATTCGAATGCGCTGTTACTTCTTATTAATTGTTTGTTTGTTTTTCTACCAAAGGTCGCGGGTCCGAGTGTTTGGGACGTTTTTTTTCCCACTTTGGCTTCGGATGAAGATAGGGTGTACTTTTGCGTGCATTTCGGTTATTCACAGGCGCCGCGATTTGCAAATACTACGAGGTGTCCCTCACAAGAAGACATGGCCTTCGGATGTCGTCCCAAATTTTTATTGCGATAGCAATTATATGGACACTTCAACCGGATTCCTGCCGTCGGCGTCGCCGTCGCCGTGAGGTTCCGTATAGATTCCAAGGACGATAAAACCGTCGCCGCGCGCCGTATGCGCGAGTGAAAGCGCGCGGGGGACGCGCGCTATCACGGAGAGCGAACGCACGGCGGAAAGCAAACGCGACTTCCGTCGCGCGAAAGTCCGTGGGGTATGGGAGGGAGGGAGGCGGGGCGACGCTGTGCTGCTTCAGCAAATGCTTATCTTGCAACCGGGCGCAAGGGGAACTGTTTACTCATGCAATCTCCCACGCAAAAGCAAGAAAGCGGGAAGGCAGCGCGGGAGGGAGGGGGGGGGGGCAGCTTCTCCTCTGCCAACAACTTCTCTCTGCACAACTCCTCTGCACTTTGCCCGGCGCTGGCGGTCGCCCGCACCGTCTCTTATCTCCACACGGCTCTGACCTTTGTATGCGCTGTGCATTCGCCGCTCAGTTTCCGTTGAAGTGATTGACCGCGCGAACGATTCGTCCGCTGCGGCGGCTGCACTTGCTGCCAGCGTTTTGACAGCCGTTGTCTGCGGTCATTCGGTGTGATCTATTCTTGTTTTCTTGTGCGCGCTGAGACCACGCTTGTTAATTCAGTTAGTCCAAATGTGTCCAAGTTGATGCAGCCGATAAAAATACTATCCCTACTCCGAATAGCTCTCTACTATATTGCTATCGCAATTGATGCTTCGCCTTTCGGGCGAAACCGCGACATTTTTTTTTCTGATTTGTCTACGCGCGGTTACATGCACCTAATGCGACGCAACCGAGTCTCCAGACTGCGAGCTGTGCAATGTGAATGAGACTATAGGTGACGTGATTTGTGACTGTCGCCATTACGTGGAAGCGCGTCAAAAGTTGAGCAATGACCTTACGTGCCTCGACAGCCCACCGTTGTCAGAGGACGTTACTTTAGGCCCTTGGCCGGACGCTTCAATCGAGTTTTAAGGCCATCCAGGCGTTACTGGACTTTTTGAAACGTACGGGCCTGGACAGTAGGATTTGAGTAGACCAAACTTGCTTGCCATATGTTTTGCATCCTCCTTCTCTCGTCATCGTCACCCATCATGCGCCTCTTCTTTCCCTCTTTCTTTCCCTCTTCCCCTTCCCCCCACGCCGAGTAGCTGGGTAGAGGAATGTACATCAGGCCGACCTCTCTGCATTTCGTATCATTAAACTTCTCTCTCTCTCTCTCTCTCTGTGTAATTTGTCTCGTACATATTGTTCGCGATATACGAAAACGCTGCTGTTGTATCGCGGCATGCCTTTACGGCCACGCATACGGAGCAATTTAAAGAATACGCAACTACGGCCAAATGCTGTGTCGAGGGTTATCACATGACAGCACATTATCCGTCATTTCAACGTCGCGCTACACGCGCGACCATTTAGTTGCAGTCTGTTCGCGTCGCCTTTCAGCGTATTTTTCCTGGCGAATTAAGCGTCTCATTTCAAGGTTATGTTGCATCCGCTACGAGACGCGATTGCTTAACAAGCTCGCAAAGCGAACGTGTAAGCTATATATACAGTAATGACTTTTCTACAATCGCATATTTAACAATTTGACTAGGAATAAACAGTATCGTCAATTTGTTTTCGAAGCGTTAATCATCTTCTTTTCCATATACACATCATTATTAATATGTGTAATAGACTGTGAGTTCGTGTTTGTGTCGGTTTTGGGGGTTTTTCGGTATGTACCATTTTATTTGCTAATTGCCATGTTGCCTTGGCGGCGTTACAATCAAAAAGTGCATGGTTAATGGTTTCTATTTCCTGGCAGTTGGGACATTTCTCATTCGGGACGATTCCCCAGGCTGCCAGCCTTTGGCGTGTGGGAAGTACACCTCATTGTCGTTTCCATTCGAACTCTTTAGCGTCATTTGGCATTTTTTATTCTTTTTAGGTGTGACCACTTTTCTGTTGTAGCTTGTTGTTGTTCTTCCTTTGTCAGTGTGATGTATGCTAGTTCTTCGCTGAACTGGATTGGTGGTGTTTTACTAAGTTCTAATTGCGGGGTTTTGGTGTTTAGTTCTTTCTCTCTTTGTTTCAACTGCTTTCTTATAGACGGGAAGTGGTTTTTCTGCGACTGGTCCTATGTATGGTTCTGTAATAAACGCCTTTCTAAGTGTGCTTAACCAGTATATTAAAAGGGGTCTGCCTACATATTTTGTGTTATCTGTTAGTACTTGGACTGTTGTCGTGCTTAGGATGTGTGCTATTTTTTGTACATTTGGGAGGCTAAGGCCTCCTCTGTTGTCTGCTAAGTAGAGCAGATTTTTCCTTACGGTTGGTGGTTTGTTATTCCACAGATATGCGGTGATTACTTTTGTTATTGTGTTTGCTGTTTGTGTGGGCATGGTTGCTATTTTTGCTGCGTAAAACGCGTAGGCACATGCTTTAGTTTTTATTATTTCTATTTTCCCTTTCATAGATAGGCCATAATTCTTTGCTTCTCGGAACGCTTTTTCTGTCTTTGTGCAGGCTTCAGTGCATGTTCTACTGGATACACCTTTGTTTTAAAACGTTATACCTAGTACTTTAACGCGTCTAATATCTGAATGTCTGTAGGTAGTGTTTCTGTTGGGTATCCGAATGTGAGGGCTTTGGTTTTCTTATTATTTAATTGTGCGCCTGAAATATGTCCGTATTCGTGAAAGACTTGTTGAAAGACACGAAAGCTACTACAGTCTCTCACGAACAGGGATATATCATCAGCGTAGGCTTCTATTTTGACACATTCTTGTCCAGTCTTTGGAAATCCTCTGATCTTGCCAGGCCTGACACAGGTACTTAGTAGATAGGAAGCACCGGAAAATGCACGAAGAAGTGGATCACTAAAATACAAGCCCTCAACTTACTAACGGTTCTTTTGTTCAACAAAGTGAAATTTTATTAGTGTGATTTTTCGTTAAATCATTAGGATGCAATAGGCGCACGTGTTTGTTGCGTACACATAGTTCTCTTATTCGAAAAATCTAGAAAAATTGCAAACCCTAGCTATAGCACACTAGAAAATACGCGCTTCTTGGTCGACAATGTCGTCTCCGAATACAGGAGCATGGCCGCATGGCGGCGCATGCGCACTGAGCGACGTAGGGAGCCTACATACAACGCTGCCTAGAGCGACGCGGAGACGTGAACGGCAACGCGCGCAGGGAGGAAGGTTTTGTAATGCGATCAAACGCATTTATCGGTTTATGCAGCTTTTATCCCGTTATAATTTGAAAGTTTAAGTTAACAGTTACGTTTGAAGACCGCGCTTTTGTTCAAAAGTTGAACACTTGCAATGCTTCTAAAGAAAGGGGGCATATTGGCACAATAAGAGCACGGTTCACAACCTGTATCATTCGTTAGAGCCTGTGAAGTGGGATGGCTGTCTCACTCCATCGTTGTTATGTCTGCGTAATCACTTGGTTCTGTACTGAGGTGTTCTAAATAACCATACCAGAATGTGTTCGGTGTGAAGGAATTTTCACATAATGCTGTGTTAGGGAGCCTACATGCAACGACAACAAAACGGCGTTGCATGTAGGCTCCCTATGCTGTGTCGGTTGCAGGCGTCTCTGCGACTCCAGCACATTCGACGCCGTCGGCGTTTTGCCCACGTTCGCACAAAATGCGTGCGGCGTTGGTGACTGTTGCCGGAGCCTCTGACATAAATAGGCACCTGGTGCCGCAGCTAAACGTCACCTCCCTTCCCTCCCCCTACACCCCACGGACTTTCGCGCACCGGAAGAGGGCGCGTTTCCTCTACATATATGGTGATTGTAAAGGAGGAAAGAGACGCCTACTTCTGCAGCCCTTAAGGGAGCACGGCACAGAACGCGCGTTTGTTCTCCGCCGTGGGTTCACTCCCCGTGAAAGCGCGCGTCCCTCGCGCACTTTTACTCGCACATACAGCGTACGGCGGCGCGCGGCGACGATTTCATCTCCATTGACGTCATACGGAACCTCACGGCGACGGCGACGGCGACGGCAACGGCGACGGCGACGGCGACGCCGACGGCAGAAATCTGCTTTGGAGTGTCCATATAATTGCTATCGCAATAAAAGGTGGGAAGAAGGTGCATCGCATTTCGGTTTGGCATAATAAGAACGAAGTTCAGCACTTGTATCATACCTTGAGTCTGCCAAGCGGGAATTGACTGTCTGACTGCATCATCTATTCTCTCTGCTAAGTAACTGATTGTTTTATTGCGATAGCAATTATATGGACACTCAAAAGCAGATTTCTGCCGTCGGCGTCGCCGTCGCCGTCGCCGTGAGGTTCCGTATGACGTCACTTGGAGAAGAAATCGTCGCCGCGCGCCGAACGCTGTATGTGCGAGTGAAAGGGCGCGAGGGGCGCGTCTTTCACGGGGAGTGAACGCACGGCGGAGAACAAACGCGTGTTCTGCGCCGTGCTCGCTTAAGGGCTGCAGAAGTAGGCGTCTCTGTTCTCCTTCACAATCACCATGTATGTAGAGCAAACGCGCCGTTCTTCCGACGAGCGAGAGGCCGTGGGGGAGGGGGAGGGAAGGGAGGCGACGTTTAGCTGCGGCACGCAGTGCCTATTTATATCAGAGGCTCCGGCAACAGTCACCAACGCCGCACGCATTTTGAGCGAACGCGGGCAAAACGCCGATGGCGTCGACAACAGTTCTGCGTGTTGCCGATGCTGCTGCATGTCCAAGTTTATACAGCTGATAAAGCTAATATCATTACTCCGTATAGCTCTCTACAAGTTTGCTATCGCAATTGATGCTTCGCCTTTCAGGTGAAACTGCGACAACTTTTTTGTCGAAATAAACTTTTTTCTAAACACAGTCACTGATCGTAGTATAATCGGGTTTCTTTATAAACATGATGGAACAATTTGTTAGGCGTAACGACCGTTTCACATAGGTCGATGTCGGTCGCAGGCGCCTCTGACGGCAGCATTGAAATAAAGAAGGGGAGAAGATGCGTCGAAATTGCGCCGAGGGCTATTTCGCGGGTTGTTTTGGCTATGGAGGTTGTTACGAAATGTCGGTCGCTCAACCAATGCCAGAAACCTGCAACCACTGCGGCGTATGCGCGCAGCCCTGCCGGCCGTTGCGTAGCGGGCGTTTCGACAGCGGTTGTGTGCGGTCACACAAACAACGCGCACAACTGTTGTCGACGGCGGCGGCGTTTTGCCCGCGTTCGCACCGAACGCGCGCGGCGTTGGTGACGTGCTTATGACGAACGTGCCTACCGTTGCCGTACACCCTATGGCGGTGTACCGTAGCGACCATAAGGCCATGGTCCCTGTGGTGACTATATAAATGAAAACCACCGGATCATATATATTTCTCGTTCTTTAATAGTTCAAATAACCAATTACACCATCACATCTTAATAGTCATAATTGGAAATACATAATTCCCACCATAGTACAGCTTCGCCGGTCTTCCATCTCCACCCAGTGGAAGGGCTCAGTTTTTTTTTTTTTTTTTTGTATTTGGTGTCTATTTTTTTCCGCCGGTGGTATCAATATGGAATACCAACTAGGCCGGTCTCACGCAAGATTCAAGATTCATTTTTTTTATTTCTAAAAGAGAAAAAGGCCCGGGACAAAAAGCTGCCTTGAAGCAGCTTGACGGGGTCCGGGGCCCATTTACAAAATGGAAGCAGTGAAGCGTAAAAATACAATTTCACATATATCATGAATCAAGGAACCGTACACAATATAGAATTACAATAAAACTAAATGCAAGACAAAAGTAAAATTCAAATATACAATGCACTGATAGTAAAAAATTAAAGAAAAACAGTGGTATAGCCGAAACAATGTTTAAAACATGATTGCAATTCCACACTACGATATAGCACATCATGTTCAAACAAAATACATAGCAGTATTTTCTCTTTATGGCAAACACCATACCATTAACACCGAACAAGATAGATAAGTACTCGTAGTTCAGATTCGGTTCCGTGATTCACGGCCACTGGATAAAAAAAAATGTCACAGTTTCGCCCTAAGGGCGAAGCAATGAATGCGATAGCAACACAGCAATGTCATACGAAGTAAGGTGAGCGGCCTTGGTAGCAATATGAATTGTAGTAAACATGAGCTGATTAAGTAAGCAGGTGTGCTGCGGCGTAAGTAGAACGACATGAAGAGAGACTCGATGACCACGAGAAGGCGCGTGTGAAACGGTGGTGTTGATGAGAAGCGCTTACCGTGGGCAGCGCGTGCGAAGGGACACACCTGTAGTGCTGCACTGCCGATCTGGGCAGCATTGCATGTGTAGCGTGCGTTGGAAAATGTGGCCCGACTATTACTAACTGAATGAACAAGCGTGGTGTGAGCGCGCACAAACAAACATGAATAGATCGCACTGAATGACTGTAGACAACGACTGTCAAAACACTGGCAGCGAGCGCATACGCCGCGCAGCGGGCGAAGGTACGTGCGGTCTATCGCTTCAACGGAAACTGAGCGGCCAATGCACGGCGCATAAACGTCAGAGCCGTGTGGAGATAAGAGACGGTGCGGTCGAACGAACGACGAGCGCGGTTGTTGGCAGCGTAGAAGTACGCCCCCCCCCCCCCCCCGCTCCCTCCGGCGCTGGCTTCCCGCTTCCTTGCTGGGCGATCGTTGCCCAGCATTTTCCGGAAGTGCGCGCGAACTTTTCATCTTATTACTCATGATCATGACAATTTCTTTTCGCGCGTCTCGGACTTACGGCCGTCACTGCGCGTTGCATATCGCAGCTTGCAACACCGACACCGCGTTAAAGGAGACCCGCTCCGTGATTGCGTCTCTCTCTCTCTCTCTCGCTCTCATAGCGCGCAAACCCCTTCTTCACCTCGCAGAGCAAACCGGACTGAAATCTAGGAGGCGATGACCGGACTGGTAACCCCATTTTGTTGATGTGCTTATCCTTACCACCCTTCTCAAACGTAACCAGCATTACCACCTAAAGAATGATCAGCGCCTCCTCTGTGTGTGACTGTCTTGTGCCCGCCATTGTACGGCTATGCACAATTGGTGAACGGTTTGTTGGATTACATGTTAAGGTGACAAATACAATGAAAGAAAGAAAAAAGCGCCGGTTTAGCCCAGTGGGTAAGACACTCGGTATCTGAGCGTGGGATAGTAATTTCGAAACTCACTACCGCCCTCGTTCTTCCTTTCGAATTTATCGCTTTATTTCACATCAATTACTTTACAGCGATTACCGAAACCAAGTTTGAACGCAGGCGAGAGCTAGCACGGACAACGAACGCGTGGACAACACAGGCTTCAAAGAGCGAGGGTGACGTGGCGTCGCGGCGATGTCCTGTCGCGCGGCAGCAGGTGTTCCCTTCCGCCGGCTCTGCTCCGTCGTGGCACGCACGTGATGTGGCGTCGCAGCCAATGGGAATTTAGGTGCCGTTTCGCTGCTACAGACGCCGGTTTTCAATGCGAAAACACGACATGCCCCGTGAAGTGGAAAATCTGGCGTCCGCCCGGCGTTAACATCCGATGGCACCAAAACCCATGTGACCAAGTGATGACGTCACATTCCCGGCGCCGGACCTGGTGCGGCTCGCACTGCGAAATCCCACGGTGAACAGCCACAGACGCCGTGGCCCACAGCCGCAAAATTTGTCCAAATAAAAAAAAAATTTGCCGCCTATCTGCCTGCTTCGCTGCAAATGTCGTCGAAAGACGATGGTCTTCTGCCGGCCGTACTACATGAGTGCTGGTCTGATCCGTGGCCACCCGTGATGCGGTTCTCGTACCATTTCCGTCCTGGCATGAAGGTTTGTTTGGACAGATTTTATTTTACCGCATTATTTCATCAAGCGGCCATTTATGTTTTGCCCTGCCTCAGACAGCGCTTCCTTTATGTTGAATCGGCCGCATCTGGCTAGCATTGATAAAAAGTTGTCGCAGTTTCACCTGAAAGGTGAAGTATCAATTGCGATAGCAAACTTGAAGAGAGCTATACGGAGTAATGATAGCAGCTTTATCAGCTGTATAAATTTGGACATGCAGCAGCACCGGCAACACGCAGAACTGTTGTCGACGCCGTCGGCGTTTTGCCCGCGTTCGCTCAAAATGCGTGCGGCGTTGGTGACTGTTGCTGGAGCCTCTGATATAAATAGGCACTTGGTGCCGCAGGTAAACGTCGCCTCCCTTCCCTCCCCATCCCCCCCACGGCCTTTCGTGCGTCGGAAGAAGGCACGTTTGCTCTACATATATGGTGATTGTAGAGGAGGAAAGAGACGCCTACTTCTGCAGCCCTTAAGGGAGCACAGAGCAGAACGCGCGTTTGTTCTCCGCCGTGCGTTCACTCCCCGTGAAAGCGCGCGTCCCTCGCGCCCTTTCACTCGCACATACAGCGTTCGGCGCGCGGCGACGATTTCATCTCCATTGACGTCATACGGAACCTCACGGCGACGGCGACGGCGACGGCAGAAATCTGCTTTTGACTGTCCATATAATTGCTATCGCAATAAAATTAAGTAGGCGCTGCGTGAGACATGGACGCCATCTGGCAATACTTCGGGAAACATGAGCTTGTGCAGAGGGTTTCCTTCCTCCATGGCAGAGGGCGCTCGTCGGCGCGCAGTAGGGGAACGTCGTTCGTCGGCGCGCATAGCATGGCATTTTCAGCGCAGCTTAAGAAACTAGGGTCTTTAGAGTTACGTATCTATGTATTTTCTATTAAAGGAACACACCTCCTAATACTTACCTAGCGATGTTGCGCCTCAGATATGCGTAATATTTACTTTGTGATCGATAACGTTCACAAGTATGAACAGCCGTACCAGTTTAAGTAGTGTGGGCGGTAAGCAAGTGGTCCAACTTTGGCCGGGTGGCTGAATCGGGTGACAGACAGACAGACAGACAGACAGACAGACAGACCAAATTTTCAGCGTTTAAGTTCCCCAAGAAAGACTATCGTCTTTAAAACTGAGTAGTCCCACGTTCAAAATCGACCTGGCCCACTTCCATAATTGACTTTGCCCAATTCGTGCACATGACTAAGCGAAAAGTATCGCGGGAATGATTAAGAATGCTTTCGCATCCAATGCACGTAAAGAGACTTGAAAGTGCCTTTGTAACTTTTCGCTCAATTTGATGTTTTCGCATCAAAACTACTGCGATGCATTGGGCTGAAATTCATGTGAACTAAAACGGGATTCGAATACCAATTGATGCCGTGATTTGACTGTAATGGGGCAGCCAGATGCTAACTATTCGATTCTATTAAAATTGGGCTGTACTGCACATCCACCGACTATATCGATTCTTGCGGGAAAGTAAGGGCACTATATCAGCCCACGGCGACTGTTCCCTCTATATACGCAATTACGCACCTACCTTACTCTCTTTTTTTTCTCGTTTTTTTTTGGCGTAATAGACTGCTAGGTCACTGTGAAGACAAGGGGGCAATTGGGCGAATGATGAAAATAGCAATACACGTCATCAGGGGCTTAAAGGGTGTGTGTGGAGGAGGGGAGGCGGGTAATGGGGATGGTCTTTCTCATATCGTTTTTTTAAGATTTCTTTTTTTTTCATCTATTTAGTAGTCCCGGTCTGTTCCCTCTTAATCACCGACAACATCTCTCTACGCCACCGTCTTTGTAGTGAAAGTATTTTTATCTGTCTCTTGATTGCGCCAAGCTCGCCCAACAGTTGTCGGGAAGAGCCAATAAGCTAGAGGAGGAAGACGCTGCGATGGAGACAAACTCAGAGTTTTGAGGCTCGCCTCCACTTTCTTTTGTTTGCGCAGTTATTTTATTGCGATAGCAATTATATGGACACTTCAACCGTATTTGTGCCATCGTCGTCGTCGTCGCCGTCGCCGTGAGGTTCCCTATAGATAAAATCTTCGCCGCGCGCCGTATGCCCGAGCGGAAGCGTGCGGGGACGCGCGCTATAGACGAGAAAACGATCGCCTGAAGGCGCTGCTGCGCCTCCTGACAGCGCCCCCTATGTGGAAATTTCAAGCAGCGCGGTCGCTCCGCGATGCAGTCTCCGCTTTGTTTACATTGTTTCGTCCGCGCTTTCCTTCGCTGCTCGTGCTCACGGCGCTCCGTTTTCGACGGCGGCAGATCGCCTGCTTGCTGAACAGCGACGCAAAGACTGCAGTGCGATTTCAAGACGGTTGCTGACGCCAACAGTTTTTTTCGTGGCGGCAACCTCAAGAAAGGGGAGCGTCTGCTTCCACACGTGTGTGGTGTTGAAAAATTGTGGGCGGCGATGTGACAATGAAATCCAAGTGCGTGTCGCAGGTGTCCAACGAGATTGTATACGACATCGAGTTAGAGGCACACCGAGTTCAGTCATTTAGTCACTTTTATTTCTCTATGGTGCAGTCACAAAGCGGTCATGCATGCTTGCAGAGATGTGCAGAGACGGTGACGATTGCGGTTGGTTTCGTTGGTCGCTGGGCGCGCACACACGGCTGCTCTCAATTTGGCTCCCAGGGAGTGGCATCAGCACTGTCGGAACAGAAAGAACACATGCATTAGGCACCAATAAGCCAATAAAATTAATTAACGATGTAAGTACTACATATGTGCATAATGCCTTATATCATGCTGTATAAATATTTAATGTATATCACGCCTTATTCAATGCTAGAGTCATGGCAACTCATTGAATTATTGAGCAAGGTATCTTTTCACTGGTCACGAGAAATCACTCGTACAAACTGCTCCGTGAAATGAACCCAGGTCACGGTAACCAGCGATTACCTTCGGACCAGCAGGACGAGCGCAAGAATTAGCGATACATGCCTCACCAAAGCAAATCTAGTTTCTCGTCGGGCGAATGCCCCGCCGCAGCAAAAGTAAGCTCACACCGATGGCCGGCTACTACACGAAACGAAGATTCTTGGCGGGAAGAGTGAAACAGGAAGAATGTGCAAGGTGGCAATTACTTTAAAACATGCTTGGATATTGTGAACCCAGAAAGCATGGCCAAGCAACAAACATAACGCGCGCCTCTCGGGCAGCTGCTTTGCGATCTGCCGCTTACCGACGCATGCGATGACCGCAGCTTGCATTAAATACGGATTGCCACCACACAAAAGACAAGTAACGTGCGGCCCTATTTGTTGCCTGTACAACTAGGAATTTAAGTTGCAGCGTTTGGAAAAAGGATATAATTATCTTGAGCCAGTCTTTGCCGATCGCGAGTGAACGACCAGTACAATCAATTAAATTCGTAGGTTTTACGTGCCAAAAGCACAATATCATTATGAGGCACGCTGTAATGGATGGTCTCAGGAATAAATTTGACCACCGGGGGTTCTTTAACGTGCACAAAAATCAAAGTATATGGCAAGAACTGCATTCTTGCATTTCGCGCCCCCATCGAAATGCGGCCGCCGTGGCCGGGAATCGAGCTCGCGTCGTCGAGCTTAGCGGCACTACACGTATGCATTTACCGCTAAGCTAACACGGCGGATTTCACTGTACGATTCAACTACGCGACACGTCTAAACAAACGGCCATGCGCTAAATACAGGCACATTACTATTGCGTTTTTATCGAGCGGCCGTGATATTGCACGCGAATGCGAAAGTACGTGACTTACTTGACGACGCACCGCACTTATCCACGCTTGTCGTCTGTCCTCCTCGTACCACCTCTCCGGAATTCTGTAGAACTTCACGGGCGGCTTTCGACTTTTCGAGGCTCTTGTGGCAATCAACAACACAGCAGTACTGCGTGCCACCTTTCCTGGTTGATGAGGTCGCGCTCGCCGTCACGAAAACAACGCACGCGGTCGCTCGCGCCGTAGAGAACACGGGCGCGCGCTGGCCCGGCGGCGACCTTCGACACTTCCATGCTTCCGCCAGGGGAGTGGGCGGCGCTGGTGCCGCGCGGGCAAACTTTAGGTTGCCTCGTCTATCACGGAGAGCGAACGCACTCAATCACCCACGCGCAAGCAAGGAAGCGGGAAGCCAGCGCCGGAGGGAGCGCGGGGGGGCGCACTTCTACTCTGCCAACAACCGCGCTCGTCGCTCGCCCGCACCGTCTCTTATCTCTACACGGCTCTGACATTTATGCGCCTTCGCCGCTCAGTTTCCGTTGAAGCGATAGACCGCACGTACCTTCAACCGCTGCGGCGTATGGGCTCGCTGCCAGCATTTTGACGGTCGTTGTCTGCAGTCATTCAGTGTGATCTATTCGTGTCTGTTTGTGCACGCTCACACCACGCTTGTTCATTCAGTTAGTGATAGTCGAGTCACATTTTCCAACGCACGCTACACATGCAATGCTGCCCGGTTCGGCAGTGCAGCGCTACAGGTGTGTCCCTTCGCACGCGCTGCCCACGGGAAGCGCTTCTCATCAACACCACCGTTTCACACGCGCCTTCTCGTGGTCATCGAGTCTCTCTTCATGTCGGTCTACATACGCCGCAGCAGACCTGCTTACTTAATCAGCTCATGTTTACTACAATTCATATTGCTACCAAAGCCGCTCACCTTACTTCGTATGACATTGCTGTGTTGCTATCGCATTCATTGCTTCGCCCTTAGGGCGAAACTGTGACATTTTTCTCCTTTACAATCACCATATATGTAGAGCAAACGCGCCTTCTTCCGACGCGCGAGAGGCCGTGGGGGAGGGGGAGGGAAGGGAGGTGACGTTTAGCTGCGGCACCAAGCGCCTATTTATATCAGAGGCTCCGGCAACAGTCACCAACGCCGCACGCATTTCGTGCGAACGCGGGCAAAACGCCGACAGCGTCGACATTAGTACTGCGTGTTACCGGTGCTGCTGCATGTCCTAGTTTATACAGCTGATAAAGCTACTAGCATTACTCCGTATAGCTCTCTACAAATTTGCTATCGCAATTGATGTTTCGCCTTTCAGGTGAAACTGCGACCACTTTTTTATATAAATAGGCATTTTGTGCCGCAGCTAAACGTCGCCCCCCCCCCCCCCCTCCCCCCACGGCCTTCGCATGTCTGAAGAAGTCACGTTTGCTCTACATATATGGTGATTGTAAAGGAGAAAAGAGACGCTTAATTCTGCAGCCCTTAAGGGAGCACGGCGCAGAACGCGCGTTTGTTCTCCGCCGTGCGTTCACTCCCTGTGAAAGCGCGCGTCCCTCGCGCCAATGTCATCGCCTTTGACGTCATACGGAACCTCACGGCGACGGCAACGCCGATGGCAGAAATCTGCTTTGGAGTGTCCATATAATTGCTATCGCAATAAAAATATTTAAATGAAGAAGAGACAGAACTGAAAGATGGTAAACGTGAACATGTGCACAAAGAAGTGAGTGACTAAAATACAAGCCCTCAACCTTTTAACGGTTTTTCTTTTCCAATCAAGTAAGCTGTCATTACTTGGTTTTTTGTTAAATCATTAGGATGCAATACGCGCACGTGTTTGTTGCTTGTACATATTTCTTTTATTTGAAAATCCTGAAAAACTGCAATCCCTAGCTGTAGCACACTAGAAAATACGGGCTTCTTGGTCGACAATGTTGTCTCCGAATACACGAGCACGGCCGCATCGCGGCGCATGCGAACTGGGCGATGTGAAGCCGTCATTGGCAATGCTCGCAGGCAGGAAAGTTTTGAGATGCGATCAAACGCTTATATCGGCTTATGTAGTTTTCATTCCTTTATAATTTGAAAGTTTGAGTTAAAACTTAGGTGTGACGACCACGGTTTTGTATAAAAGTTAAACACTTGAATCGCTTTTAAAAAGGGGGGCATATATTGTGATAATAAGAACGCGGGTCAGCCCTTGTATCATGTGTTAGAGTCTGTGAAGTGGGATGGCTGTCTGACTGCATCACCTGTTCGTTCTGCGTAATCACTTGGGTCTTTTAAGGGATTTTCTCTAAAAACATAGTGGAGTAATTTGTTAGGTGTTAAGGCCCTTCCACATTGTGTGATATCGGTCGAGGCCACCTCTTCGAGTCCAGCACGTTAAAGAAAGGACAAAAGGTGCCTCGAAATTGCGCCGAGGGCCATTTCACGGGTTGTTTGGTTATGGAGGTTAGCAAATGCCTGTCCATCAACCAATCTGGAAACCTGCAAAAAATTTACAGTCACTTAAGCATACGCCTAAGAGGGTGACGGCGAAAGCCTGCGCGCTCAAGAGACATTGATGAAATCACATGACATGCTCATTCGAATGCGCTGTTACTTCTTATTAATTGTTTGTTTGTTTTTCTACCAAAGGTCTCGGGTCCGAGTGCTTGCGACGTTTTTTTTCCCACTTTGGCTTTGGATGAAGATAGGGCGTACTTTTGCGTGCGTTTCGGTTATTCACAGGCGCCGCGATTTGCAAATGCTACGAGGTGTCCCTCACAAGAAGACATGGCCTTCGGATGTCGTCCAAAATTTTTATTGCGATAGCAATTATATGGACACTTCAACCGGATTCCTGCCGTCGGCGTCGCCGTCGGCGTCGCCGTCGCCGTCGTCGTCTCCGTAAGGTTCCGTATAGATTCCAATGACGATAAAACCGTCGCCGCGCGCCGTATGCGCGAGTGAAAGCGCGCGGGGGACGCGCGCTATCACGGAGAGCGAACGCACGGCGGAAAGCAAACGCGACTTCCGTCGCGCGAAAGTCCGTGGGGTATGGGAGGGAGGGAGGCGGGCCGACGCTGTGCTGCTTCACCAAATGCTTATCTTGCAACCGGGCGCAAGGGGAACTGTTAACTCATGCAATCTCCCACGCGAAAGCAAGAAAGCGGGAAGGCAGCGCGGGAGGGAGGGGGGGGGGGCAGCTTCTCCTCTGCCACCAACTTCTCCTCTGCACTCTGCCCGGCGCTGGCGGTCACCCGCACCGTCTCTTATCTCCACACGGCTCTGACCTTTGTATGCGCTGTGCATTCGCCGCTCAGTTTCCGTCGAAGCGATTGACCGCGCGAGTGATTCAACCGCTGCGGCGGCTGCGCTTGCTGCCAGCGTTTTGACAGCCGTTGTCTGCGGTCATTCGGTGTGATCTGTTCTTGTTTTCTTGTGGGCGCTGAGACCACGCTTGTTAATTCAGTTAGTCCAAATGTGTCCAAGTTTATGCAGCCGATAAAACTACTATCCCTACTCCGAATGGCTCTCTACTATATTGCTATCGCAATTGATGCTTCGCCTTTCGGGCGAAACCGCGACATTTTTTTTCTGATTTGTCTACGCGCGGTTACATGCACCTAATGCGACGCAACCGAGTTTCTAGACTGCGAGCTGTGCAATGTGAATGAGACTATAGGTGACGTGATTTGTGACTCTCCCCATTACGTAGAAGAGCGTCAAAAGATGAGCAATGACTTTACGCGCCTCGACAGCCCACCAGTTGTCAGAGGACGTTACTTTAGGCCCTTGGCCGGACGCTCAATCAAGTTTTAAGGCCATCCAGGCGTTACTGGACTTTTTGAAACGTACGGGCCTGGACAGTAGGATTTGAGTAGACCAAACTTGCTTGCCATATGTTTTGCACCCTCCTTCTCTCGTCATCGTCACCCATCATGCGCCTCTTTCTTTCCTCTTTCTTTCCCTCTTTCTTTCCCTCTTCCCCTTCCCCCCACGCCGAGTAGCTGTCTAGAGGAATGTACCTCAGGCCGACCTCTCTGCATTTCTCATCATTAAACTTCTCTCTGTGTGTGTGATTTGTTTCGTACATGCTGTTCGCGATATACGAAAACGCTGCAGTTGTATCGCGGCATGCCTTTACGGCCACGCATACGGAGCAATTTAACGAATACGCAACTACGTCCCAATGCTGTGTCGAGGGTTATCACATGACAGCATATTATCCGTCATTTCAACGTCGCGCTACACGCACGAGCATTTAGTTGCAGTCTGTTCGCGTCGCCTTTCAGCGTATTTTTCATGGCGAATTAAGCGTCTCATTTCAAGGTTATGTTGCATCCGCTACGAGACGCGATTGCTTAACAAGCTCGCAAAGCGAACGTGCAAGCTATATACAGTAATTAAAAAATTAAATTATGGGGTTTTACGTGCCAAAACCACGGTTTGATTATGAGGCACGCCGTAGTGGGGGACTCCGGAAATTTGGACCACCTGGGGTTCTTTAACGTGCACCTAAATCTAAGTACACGGGTGTTTTCGCATTTCGCCCCCATCGAAATGCGGCCGCCGTGGCCGGGATTCGATCCCGCGACCTCGTGCTCAGCAGCCCAACACTATATACAGTAATGACTTTTCTATAATCGCATATTTAACGATTTGACTAGGGATAAACAGTATCGTCAATTTGTTTTCGAAGCGTTAATGCACCAGAAGTATCATTTAAACATTTAAATCTCGTTTTTTTGATTTATCATTTTTTTCAGCACAGAAATCAAATAAATCTTCATTGTGTCCTTACAGCACCTGTATTCATCCTCACCTTAAAAGGTAGTTGCATATTGCAGTTAGTTCAGTGCGCGGAATTTCTTTTGCTTATGCTGGCCGTAACATGTTGCAATAATCTAAAAAACTACTTCGCCTTAAACAACCCTCCCTTTCCTTGATCCTCTCTCTACCTCCTGTGAAACACGTGCAACAATGTGGAAAGCAGGCAAACACTTTTCTTTTTATAAATAGTAGACAACACAATAAAAAAAATCAAATCAAAATCGTGAGCTGAAGTTATTCACTCGCATCCCTTCCTGCGAACGATAGCATCATTTCAAGTGCGGACGGCTCTTGCGCTTCCATAGCTTATCAAGTGTGCAAACTTATCGCGAGACACAAGAATGAAGCAAGCTTACTCATAAGTTTGCAATACATGAGGTACTGCATAAACTCATATAATCATATCCTGGTATTACTGCTTTTATAATAAAATATCACGCAATTTGCAAGATAAACAAAGGCAGCGTGGCACTTGTGTACCTGAATCTCTTTTTTTGTTGGATTGTGAGATGCAGCTAGTTAGTGAATTATTCCATGATATTGTTACGGGCCGCCTCCTTGCACCAAGGAAGAAGACGACGATCGCCGGGGAACGCTGCGCGTGTGCAGCCATCTTGGCTATCTCTGCCAACAGTCCCTTTTTGTAAATCTTGTCCCGCTCCTATCTGTTTGACACCCCGTCACAATATGATTTAATGGAATCTGCTAGCGCCAGACAGTGGTAATTGGAGATCGCAGGGAGAGGCCTTCGTCCTGTAGTGGACATAAATACAGGCTGCTGCTGATGATTTAATGGCACGCATCTGTAGATGCACCAAATTCTACTCAGCTGGGTTCACACGAACCCATCCTCATGGATCGGTCAAAGTATGAGTAAGCTGACCCTTGAGTGAGTTCACCGACCTATGTAATACATTACATGACCTCAAGGTTGTGACCAGTGCGGTGCATAAACAAGCATTGCATATGAATCCGTGTTGCAGCGGATGAGAACAAAGACCATTGTACACATTGCAGTGAATTTGTTAGACCTTAATTGACCGTTGCTCGAAATCTTCACCTCGTGTCGCTTCCAACTAGTGCATTGCTAAACTAATTCGACGTTGCTGCTTAGCGTTCGTTTAAAAACGTACCTCAAGCACTCGAAAACGCAACCATGGGCAACGGCTATCGCAACGGCTATCACTACGGCTATCGCAACGGCTATCGCTACGGCTATCGCTGCGGCTATCACTATCAATAACGCCCACGCGTGAGGAATACTACAGTTTCGTTCATTGAGATAGTAATTATTCTGGCACCTGAGGCGCGTTCGTGCCGAAGTGCTGTCACAGTACCAACACGCGCGCGCGGCCCACGCGAGACCAAGTAGAATGTCTGCAGAGACGTGCAGGCTGCAAAAGCGACGAAGTCACGTGGACGCACCGCCACGCACATGCTCAATCCGCTCTGCCAGGGCTACAGCACAGCGTTCTGAAGCTCCCGCTGCTGGCGTGAGCGTTCACACTTTAGCACTCCTGCTAAGCAGCTGTGTGCTTACACTACACCGTGGCGCATACACTAGTCGCCATCGCTATCTATCTATACACTATCTGCCTAACCCTTTCTTTGGGCGCTGAGAAACGCCGGTGGCTTTTCCGTCGGTCTCATCACGCGCTGCCATCGGGGTGCTATACGCCGGTAGAACGCCGCTGTCGGCGTTTTCGCATACCGTCAACGTTGTGAGGCGCCTGGTACCTGCTAGTGGACTGTTTCTACTGCACAGCTGCAGTTGTCTCGCGTGTTCCGTCGCTCCATTCGTTAGGACATATTGTTATGTCCTAACGTATTGTTGGATGTTGAACGTCCTAACACAGCCCCGGGAGTTTTGGTACGGTGCATTTGGACAGAAGCGTTCACGCAAGAGAGAGACGAAGAGGAAGTGGTAGACTGTCTACTGGAGCTGTGACCTTTGTACCAGCCTGCGCGCTTACCGCTAACTTTTCCCCGTGTAAATAGTTGTATATACGTTCTTGCATCGGGCTCCCTCTTAGTAGCAATATGGTTATGACATATGCAAGGAGTTCCAAGCGCAACGCTAAACCTTGTTATCGATTTCAATGCTTCGCTATCAGGCGAAGCTACTCTTTTTATCTCTCTCTCTTTCTCAATCTCATCTTTTTTTTTGCTGTGTTGCAGAACTGCAGGTCTACAAACATTCTTTCGAAAGCGTTGAACACACTCAGCCCGACTTCTATCCGTCACTTTATTAAAGAATCGATTCCCTTGCGCAATACGCGGTCGACGAATCGA